>NW_025422043.1:0-36848 GCF_011764305.1 Mustela putorius furo | reverse complement strand
ATTTAAAAATACAAAGCATATTTAGAGGTAGCTTCCAGAGACTTAAAAACGCCTTTTTTTTGCTTGTTTTTTTTTTTGATCTTTTCTTATGTTTTTTGTCAGGATTATGATAGAAGTGCTTTTAAAGAAGTAAAAAAGAAACAACTATGCTGTAGTTAACCCTAATCACCACCGTAATAACTTTTGGTGGGGGTTATTATCAATCCGATAATTTTAAAAAGTGATTTTAAAAGCAAACATTTTCATTATCCAGCAGACATAAGATTCAGGTGTTCAAAAATTACAGAAGAGTAAAAGGCTGAAACTTCATCTCAGGGATTATAATAATTCCTTGACTTCTTATACCTTACTTTAATATACAGATTTTGGGGATATATAGGGAAAAAACTAAGAACAAAAAATCATAACTTCTACCTTAGAAGAGAAATGGAAAAAAAGTTTCAACACCTTTTTATTTTTTAAGATTATATAGAACAAATGGTCATCAAAATGTTAAGATTAGGTAAGACTTGAACAAAAATTATCAACTAACTAGATGAGCCGTTTGATATTACAGAACACTCCCAACAACAACCACAGAACTACCATATATCTTAAGCCATGATTTTTCTTTTTCTTTGCAAAGGTCAACATTGATAATGTTTCTATACCCTGTCCAGGAACCAGTAACAGAAGTAGTATGGCCAATTTCTTGAAAGCACACAGCTATCATATCTCAAAGCTCCAATTGAAGAAACCGTTAAAGATGGAGAATGGGGATTAGCCAAATTATATATCTGACATAATGGACAATCTACTCTGATTATTAAAAAATGAATAAAAAATTAAAACCTTACCACTTAATAACCAAAACCAGAGTATCCAATTTTTACACATGTGAAGAAAATTTATTGAAGAGACATGTCACCAAAAAGATCATGGATGGCCTTAGAGTCTGCATACATGACAAATTTCTCAAAACATTTGAGACTTAAAGAAATACAAATTAAAATCATAATGAGACATGCTTACAACTATCTATTAGAATGGCCACCTTAAATTATAAAGGCTAATTGTACTTCGTCCCTGAGCTAGCTTGAGATGCAACAAAAAATCTAAAACTGGTTGTTGGCATATGTCATGATACCACCCACTTTGGAAAAATAGTTTCGTGGAAATTTTTTTTAAAATGCAAAAATGTTGCAGTT
The DNA here is from genome assembly GCF_011764305.1 of Mustela putorius furo. Taxonomy (NCBI): domain Eukaryota; kingdom Metazoa; phylum Chordata; class Mammalia; order Carnivora; family Mustelidae; genus Mustela; species Mustela putorius. The sequence goes on along the minus strand of NW_025422043.1, from coordinate 35,661 downwards.
ACACGAATAGCCATTTTTATACTAGGCATTAACCAAGAGTAAACAAACCCTATGGTTGTTAACATTGGTACAAGGAATTGTATATGAAATTTCATAGCTAGCTGCTTTATTTTTTTTTTAATTTATTTTTTGACCAGAAAGAGAGATCTCGAGATCGTCACACTATTCCTTTCTAAGTAGGCACGAGAGGCAAGCAACCCTCGAGACCGATCGAGAGACTTTTTAACTCCCGAGAGAGAGAGAGGAGAGGAGGGAAGCAGGCTTTCTGCCAAGCACAGAGCCCGATGTGGGGCTCGATCCCCAGGACCCTGAGATCATGACCTGAGTGGAAGGCCGAGGCTTAACCCACTGAGCCACCCAGGGTGCCCCATAGCAGCCCTTATTTTTAAGAATGAAAAACAGTGGAAATGTTCATCAAGTCCATCAATAGAGCAAAGACAAATTATGATCTATTCATTAAAGAGGATTACTATTCAACATCAAAATGAAACTATTTACAATTGGAGATTCTCAAAGAAAAGAAAGGTTGCTGAGAAAAGAAAAGCCAGTCAATGAATAGTATATACTGTGTGATTCCATGACTATAAAAAAAAATCTAGAAAATACAAATTTTAATATATAGTCACAGTCATCAAATATATTGGTGTGATTTTAGTGCCTTGTTCTGTGCTCCCATAGATTCCTACACTTGGATCTCTGAGCATCTGTTACACCATGTGAAAAAAGTATGAACTCTTTTTTTCTTTATTCTTTACTAGAATAAGAATCCTTGAAATTTTATGGACATTTGAACTCTCAGTTATTAGCAGAAATTCTATCACACAGTAAGTTTCCAAATATAAAAGCCAGAGTTTTACAATGACTTCTAAGCTTTTACGTGATCTAGCCACTCATTTAACATCTGTGACCTCTTTCCCTGCTACTCTTCAGTCCCTCACAGTGGCCTCCTTGCTATTCCTCAGATTTATTGCCAGGCACGATCCAACCTTATGGCCTTCAAGATAGCCAATTCCTTTGTCTGGAGTGACCTTATTGCTGATAGTTCTGGGGCAAATTCATCACCTTTCCATACCTTTGTTCAATTGTCAGCTTCATTGTAACTACCCCTGATCTTCCTATTAAAATTTTTTAACTCCCCATCCCCTGCCTAGCAACCTTGATCTTTCTCACCCTGATCTAATTTTTATTTTTCCCCATTGTACTCATCATTTTTGAATGCACTATGCAATTTTTTTATTAAGGTTTATAGCTTTTAAAATGTCTCACCCCATTAAAATAAACGTTCTACAAAGCCCAACTATTTTCATTTACCAGTGGTAGTCTGAAGTAATATCTGCCATTTATAATAGGTTCAGTAGAAAATTGGTAAATTTCAGAAATAAATTAATGTTGAGAGTATACTGAATTTCATAAGTCATTTCAATATTTTTTCTCCAAAAAATTATAAAACTATGTAAAACATACCGTAAATTTACTTTCAAAATATTTTGTAGCATATAATGGACAAAAAAAAGACAAAAAAAAAAAACAAAATAAGACAGAAGCCTTAAAGAAACAATCATATAAATAAACCATTTCAAACCTACTTAAAAATTGCATAATACCACCACTCCTAGATCCTCTCTGAATGCTCTAAAAATAACCCTTCAAAAGAAATACATTTTTAAAAATAACAGATTTTTGGGCAAATAATTTAATAAATAAAAGTTTCATTCATCTATGTAGATCATAATAAATGTTTTTAATAAGCATGAAAATTATAACTCTGAAGTGTGCTAAAATGAAACCACCTGCTAAGGGTGAGAGAACAAAAATAAACATTCATTTTCCCAAATAAGAGGAATTTATACCTTTGATTCAAAAGCATGTGGATTTGTTCAAACTGGGCAATAAAGGAATATGGAAACACAAACCATAGAAAGTCATATTTTAGATTTCTAAAAGACGTTCATAGTAAAGAGTATACATTTTTTAAATGCTAAATAATGCTACATAATGACAAGATGACAGGTTATGACAAATCGCATTTTAAAAGCTCTACTTCATAATGGAACGGAAGGTGTCATTTCCCTATAATTTTATATATGTCATTAATTTACTATATCTGGATACAACATATTACCAAAACAGATGTTCATCAAAGGACTAAATCATTTTTAATGGAACATAATAATTTGAACCTACATCTATTAATCAATTTTTTCGTTCTAACATTTATAATCTCGCTAAACATTTTATCAGTTGTCGAAAAAATTAAAAAAAAATAGGATAAAAAGTCGTGTTTGGAAAAGTAGATTTCTTTGAAATTTGCATTTAAATGAAAATATTTGCTGATATTTTTAAAACTTTAAATGTAATTTTATATATATCTGACCTATCAGATGATATAAAATTTTTGGAGAAAATATGACATATGTTTTTGATCTTGGTTGAAGGTATTAATAAAGAGCATCTGTTTGTATTATTTGTATTGTGATATCTTAGTTAATAAACATGAATAACTGGTGTAAAATATGTTTTTTAAAAAATTTTATTTATTAACTTGACAGAGATCACAGGAAGGCAGAGAGGCAGGCAGAGAGAGAGGAATGGAAGCAGGCTCCCTGCTGAAAAGAGAGCCCACTGTGGGACTCAATCCCAGGAACCTGGAATCATAACCTGAGCCAAAGGCAGAGATTTTAACCCACTGAGCCACCCAGGCGCTCTAAAATATGTTCTTTTTTTTTATATAGAATTATAGTTTCTTGCCAAAATATGGAACTAGCTGGAACTGAATGCCTCCTTCAAAGTCAGCTCTGGAGAAATTATGCAAGTGTAATATGGAACTATTTCGGATATGAACCAAAAACAAAGAAATGATGATAAATTCCTTAAAAAGACTCAAAGTTGCTCTTGACTGGTATGTTTTCAAGCTCTATTCCTGGTGTGAGGACAGTTTTTAACAGGCTTGTCACTGTAGAAATCAGCTGGATGTTTATAGGCTATCAGAACTGTACAAAAACCTTGAAGGGGTAAAGACTTGTAAATTCTTTTTAGAGAGATTAGCTCCCTAAGACATTATTCATCCACACATTTTCCTCCAAACAATTAAGGCTGATGGATGAGGGGCACCTGAGGGGCTCTCTCATCACATGGGTGGTGGGGTTGAGCCTCTGCCTTCACCTCAAGTCATGGTCTCTGGGTCCTGGGATCCAGCCCCACATCGGGCTCTGCTCAAAAGGAAGACTGCTTCCCTCCATGCTTTTGTCTGCCCCTCTGCTTACTTGTGATCTCTCTCTCTCTCTCTCTCTCTCTGTGTCCAATAAAATAAATACAATCTTTTAAAAAAGGCTGATGGATGCTAAATTATGAAAAACTGCTCCCTCCAAAATGATGCTTCTTCATAAGGATTTAAGAATTTAAAATTGTAAGAATTTAAAATTGAAACTTGTTCGTAGGATTTAACTTATAGAATAACATCAAGTGAAGGCAGTTATTATTAGTTCTGAAGTATTTGTGATTCTGAATTCTTGGCTTCATTAGTAAATTTATTTTTAATATATTATTATTTAATATATAATAATAATATATAATATATATAATAAATTCATTCATTTGTTTATTATTTATTTATTAATTTATTATTTATTATTATTATTTATTCATTTATTAACTCCAACACAAGAATATGAATGACCTGATTGAAAAATTGGCAAGGACTGGAACAGACACCTCACTGAAGAAGATATTGAGATGGCAATAATGATATGAAAAGATTCTGTGATGATCCACAGCATGTCTAATTAAGGAATTATAAACTAAAAGAACAATGAGGGGCGCCTGGATGGCTCAGTGGGTTAAGCCGCTGCCTTTGGCTCAGGTCATGATCTCAGGGTCCTGGGATCGAGATCCACGTTGAGCTCTCTGCTCAGCAGAAGCCTGCTTCCCTTTCTCTCTCTCTCTGACTGCCTCTCCGTCTTCTTGTGATCTCTCTCTGTCAAATAAATAAATAAAATCTTAAAAAAAATAAATAAAAATAACAATGATATATCACTACACATCTATTAGAATGGCTAAAATCCAAAATACTGACAACATAAAATGCTTTTGACGATGAGGAACAAGAGAAACTCTCATTCATTCTGGTGAGAACACCAAAATGGTGCTACCACTTTGGAAGACAGTTGGGCAGTTTCTTACAAAACTAAACATATTCTTACCATATGATCCAGCAATCGTGCTCCTTGGTACTCACCCAAAAGAGCGAAAACTTTGTGTACACAGAATCCTGCATATAAACCTGTGTTTGTAACAGCTTTACCCATACGTGCCAAGAGTTGGAAGTAACCAAGATGTCTTTCAGGAGGAGAATGGATAGATAAACTGTGGTCCATTGAAACAATGGGATATGATTCAGCGATAAAGAGAAATGGCTATCAAGCAATGAAAAGACATGGAACAAACTTAAAATCCGTCATAATAAGTGAAAGAAGTCAATTTGAAAAAGCTTCATGTTGCAAGGTTCCAACTATATGACCTTCTAGAAAAGGCAGAACTATGCAAATGGTATAAAGGTCAGCGGTTTGTAGCAGTTAGGAGAGGAGGAGGATGAACAGGCAGAGCACAGAGGATTTTTAGGCCAGTGAAAATGTTCTGTATGACATGTATGATATTTTAGATATATATCGCTACACAGTTGTCAAAATGCATAAGATACTATACCAAGAGAGAACTCTATGAGAAAAGGTTTTCTTAACATTTTATTTATTTATTTGACAGGCATCATAGCAGGCAGAGAGGCAGGCAGGGTAAGCAGGGGTTGGGGGAAAGCAGGCTCCCTGCCAAGCAGAGAGTCTGCTCTGGGACTCGATGCCAGGACCGTGAGATTATGACCTGAGCCGAAGGCAGAAGCCTTAATCCACTGAGCCACCCTGGCGCCCCACCAAGAGTGAACTCTAATATAAACTGTGGACTTTGGGGTGATAATGATGTGTCAGTGTAGGGTCAGTGAGCATGAAAAATTATCACCGTGGTACAGGATGTTGATAATGGGGAAGGCTGTGTGTATGTGGGGAAAGGGAATTTTACTTTGATCCCCAAACTACTCTAAAAAATGCAGTCTGTTAAAAAAAAAACTTTATAATGCAATATAATACAGAACAAGAATGCATATCAAGAGAGATATAATGTTTAAAGTGAACGAAGAACTTCAGTAATGTGTACCTAGGGATTTTGATACACATTTGTAGGAAGTTCACATTGTCATTAGCAATTGTTTATCTGTGAAGTAGAAGTAACATAAAGAGTGATGAAAACTCAAAAACGCAACATTAAAAAAAATCCCATCTATGGGCTCTTAAAAAACGAAACAAAAATTTGCTTGGCTTTTTAAGCGTTGTGGGGAATGAAGGGACAGAATTTAAATTCAGCTTTATAAAAGATTGGATAATATGTTTCTACAAAGAAGGCTCCTCTGAGTAACATAGAAATGAACATGGTAGCAGAAAGTGGAAAAAAGGTTACATCTCTTGTGAGCTCACGTTCTCTGAAACCCTGTCACTTAGTGGAGACAGTAACTGTTCGATGAATAGGAAATGGTTGTCTTTCAGATTCCCGGGATTTTTCACTAAGAATCGTGAATGGATTTTTTTTAAAAAATATGTAAAGAATGTATACAGTGCAAGTACCTGCAAATAACTGACATATTGGAGAGAATATTTTAATCAGCAGAGAATGTCAAAATGACAAAGTTCCACGATCAGAGTAAACATATGGAATTAAAAAATAAAAGATAAAAAAATTATTTTTAAAAGGACTTTATTTTTAAAGGACATTAAACAAAAGTCCTTTTTAAGAGACAGTTGGCTGTTTTTTAACCAAAAGTACAACTCACTGAGAGAATCACCACATTATTTATTGGGGTAGAAAGGACCTGGAATGTAGAAAGACCCATTCTGCAGAGGAAAAAATAGAATCACTAAGAGGCCTCATGCCTTGCACAGCCAGTGGCTAGAATCCCTGCCTCGTGAGACCCTGTGCTAGCATGCTGCTAGAGAACCATCTCAGCTATGTTTAGTCTTTCTTGGAAGCCAACAAGTATTTGCCCAGTTCAGAGCACGGTAACAATCAGTCACGTTATGTTATAATGATTGTCGATATCTTTAAAAGCCTTGTCAAGTTCCTTTTTGAGTAACCCTCACCCCACCCTTAGAGAAATTTATCTGTGGTTCACCTCTTTGAAATACCTCATTGTTGTTCCACATTTACCATAGCAAAAAAAAAAAAAAAAAAAAGCTTTTTATTAACAAAGTGTTCAGAAGGGGGCGCCACTGTAAACAATGAGAGTTTTTGCTGCCCGGACAATTTTGTTGCAGAAACAGCTGAAAGCAGACAGGTCAGACAGAGCCAAGGGCTGGAGGGATTTTTAAAATTACAAAAACCAAACCAAATCAAACTAAAACAAAAATCAAAACCAATGGCCAGGATTTCAAGTTTGCTACTAAAGGTATGACATTCTCCTAAGTCATGCGCGTGACTTGATCAATATATTTATATATGTATATTTGAAGAAAAAGGAACTATTTGATGCAGCAAATCCACATTGATTAAAAATTACCAGAATGGGGGCTCCTGGGTGGCTCAGTGGTTTAGGCCTCTGCCTTCGGCTCAGGTCATGATTTCAGGATCCTGGGATGGAGCCCCACATCGGGCTTTGCTCAGCGGGGAGTTTGCTTTCCCCCTTCTCTCTGCTGCCTCTCTACCAACTTGTGAAGTGTCTGTCAAATGGGTAAATAAGATCTTTTAAAAAAGAAATATTCGAGGCTATGGGAAGGAAAATGATTTCACCTGATCTGACTAGGAAGTGGTTGAAGCCTGAATTAAAGTGCTATAAAAAGAGTAAAGAGCTGGGAAATATATGGGGAAAAAATCCCTAGAAAAACAGTAATAATAGCTGGCTGCTCTTTATAGATTCAGATCCTGTGTAGGCAAAGAAGAGCTGGTTTTAGCCAAAGGATGATCTGCGTTTGTCTTCATGATCTGCCATTTCCTGCAAGCCAGGCATGGGGCTCTGCACTAGAGCTGCAAATGCTGCGGGGCCCTCACTGTCCCTTTTCTCTTCTCAAGGGGACAACGGGCATGTCCATGGTGCAGTGTGACAGGCTTTACCACAGGGGGAGAAAAGATTGCCAAGGGTAGGTTGGAGCTGGGAAAAAGCCATTAGGAACAGATTTTCAGGGGAGGTGATAGACAAGGGCAAAGCGAAGAATGAGGATGAGTGTGTCAAGTTTCAAAGTGCCAGGACGCAGCACAGTGCATTCAGGAAACTACAGCAAGTTCATGACAACCGACAGCTGATCTGGCAGCATCACCTGGGGATAGAGGCTGAACCCCGGGTTTAACACTGGGGGTGAGATGGTTTGTATACTATGCCGAGGAGGTGAGGTACTACACTGTGGGGGCACAGGAAGCTACCGGAGGATTTCAAATATCAGAATCATAACCATAATAGAGTATTTAATTGCATTCTAGCTTTTGACAAGGGTAAGATGCACTATAGTTTATGGTCCACCACTAAGAAAGAGAAATGCTGTCAGTTAAACTAGGATATGTCATCAAGTGCAAGGTGAGTGCCACTTTAAGAGACATAAAATGGGGGGGGGAGGACAAATCTTAGAACAAGTAAATTGTGGTACTAGAATAATTAGGAAAGTTCGAACACTTGGATCAACAAAAAGAGTGATTATTGCTTACCATGTGCCCCAAATTATATTAAGTCTTAGAACAAGAGACGTTCTCATCTTGATGCCCCACATCTGTTAGACCCAAGGTATAGAGGGCAGTAGCCAACGACCAGCAGGCCCCAAATTCCATGTGCAGACTCTAAGAGCAACTGCCTTTGAGAGAGGAAACGGTTGAGAGTGGGCTTTCTGAGGTAGAGAATTACTAGCTGGGAAAGTAGGAAAATTGACACAGAATCGGAATTGATGCCCCTACATGACCGAGTTGGTGAAAATTCCCTTCTCAGAGATCTTGAGGCTCCTCAGAAATGTATTTTTCATTTTGGACAGAACATTCAGGATAAATATGATCTGTTTGAGTTCCTGGTTCTCTCATCAGGACTGTTTCTTAGTCTTCACTGGCACAAGAAAAGGGTTTTGATAGTCCAGGGTAAATCCTGACAAAAGCAAAGCATGGTATCTATGAAAAACTAATCACTCAGAAGAGAACAACAGATAAAAGGCCAGGCCGACCTGACCCTGCAGGATAGGTAAGGTTGGTCCGGCAACAGGGGTAGAGGGGAAGTGCCTATCTCCTGCTAGAAGAGCTAGAGAAGACCCCTTCCGGAGAGACCACCAGGAGAGGAGAGCAGTAAGTGCTGATGATGAAGAATATTTTAATCAGCAGAGAAGGTCAAAATGACAAAGTTCCAGGATCAGAGTAAACATATGGGATTAAAAAATAAAAAATAAAAAATAATGATTTTTTTGAAAGGACTTTTTTTTTTAAGGACTTTAAACAAAAGTCCTTTTTAAGAGACAGTTGGCTGTTTAAACCAAAAGTACAACTCACTGAGAGAATCGCCGCATTATTTATTGGGGTAGAAAGGACCTGAAATGTAGAAAGGCCCATTCTGCAGAGGAAAAAAATAGAATCACTAACAGGCCTCATGCCTTGCACAGCCAGTGGCTAGAATCCCTGCCTCATGAGACCATTTTAAAAGCTCTACTCATAATGGAACGGAAGGTGTAATTTCCCTAAAATTTTATATATGTCATTAATTTACTATATCTGGATACAACATATTACCAAACAGATGTTCATCAAAGACTAAATCATTTTTAATGGAACATAATAATTTGAACCTACATCTATTAATCATTTTTCGATCTAACATTTATAGTCTCGCTAAACAATTTATCAGTTGTCGACAAAATTAAAAAAAATAGGATAAAAAGTCGTGTTTGGAAAAGTAGATTTCTTTGAAATTTGCATTTAAATGAAAATATTTGCTGATATTTTTAAAACTTTAAATGTAATTTTATATATATCTGACCTATCAGATGATATAAAATTTTTGGAGAAAATATGACATATTTTTTGGTCTTGGTTGAAGGTATTAATAAAGAGCAACTGTTTGTATTATTTGTATTGTTATATCTTAGATATTAAACATGAAAAACTGGTATAAAATATGTTTTTTAAAAAATTTTATTTATTAACTTGACAGAGATATCAGGAAGGCAGAGAGGCAGGCAGAGAGAGAGGAATGGAAGCAGGCTCCATGCTGAAAAGAGAGCCCACTGTGGGACTCAATCCCAGGAACCTGGAATCATAACCTGAGCCAAAGGCAGAGATTTTAACCCACTGAGCCACCCAGGCGCTCTAAAATATGTTCTTTTTTTATATAGAATTATAGTTCTTGCCAAAATATGGAACTAGCTGGAACTGAATGCCTCCTTCAACGTCAGCTCTGGAGAAATTATGCAAGTGTAATATGGTACTATTTCAGATATGAACCAAAAACAAAGAAATGATGATAAATTCCTTAAAAGAATCAAAGTTGCTCTTGACTGGTATGTTTCAAGCTCTATTCCTGGTTTGAGGACAGTTTTTAACAGGCTTGTCACTGTAGAAATCAGCTGGATATTTAGAGACTATCAGAACTGTGCAAAAACCTTGAAGGGGTAAAGACTTGAAAATTCTTTAGAGAGATTAGCTCCCTAAGGCATTATTCATCCACACATTTTCCTCCAAACAATTAAGGCTGATGGATGAGGGGCACCTGAGGGGCTCTCTCATCACTTGGGTGGTGGGTTAAGCCTCTGCCTTCATCTCAAGTCATGGTCTCTGGGTCCTGGGATCCAGCCCCACATCTGGCTCTGCTCAAAAGGAAGCCTGCTTCCCTCCCTGCTTGCCTGCCCCTCTGCTTACTTGTAATCTCTCTCTCTCCCCTCTCTCTCTGTGTGTCCAATAAATAAATAAAATCTTAAAAAAAGGCTGATGGATGATAAATTATGAAAACTGCTCCCTCCAAATGATACTTCTTCATAAGGATTTAAGAATTTAATATTGTAAGAATTTAAAATTGAAACTTGATCATAGGATTTATGTTACAGAATAACATCAACTGAAGGCAGTTATTATTAGATCTGAAGTATTTGCGATTCTGAATTCTTGGCCTCATTAGGAAATTTATTTTTAAATTCTCCCATGGAGTGGTGATTGGCCTTCAGTTTTTCACTGATGTACATCATTGGGTCAAATGAGATGTGTGTGCCCAGAACTATAAATAATCTTCTTTGTATTTCACTGGAGATGGTATTTCTGAGTTTTGTTCAATTGAATTTGGACAGATGTTTTAATAGTCACTTCTAGAGTTGGCCCTGGAGAATATCTTCCTTTTTTTTTTCTCTTCCGGATTCTCTGAAAAACCCTGACTAATTCACATTATCACAGTGATATCACAATTCAAGTTTTTCCAAACACTATAGCTGCAAAATAGAAGGAAGCTACTCAGAATGTAATGCTATTGTGAATGATTGAGAAACAAAACATTATTATAATTAAGATACCAGGTGTCAATGTATTTTATTGTTGCTTAGAAAATCTTAGCATACCCAGACTTTACAGAGATTTGACGATCCTAAGAGGAGCTGAACTCATGGACCAAAATAACTATGCACATAAAAAGTACAATTACTTACCTAAAAAAGATGATGTGGTTAACTTTATATGGCAATCCACGTGTTATTGGAACAGGAATTTAAAAAATAGCTTAGGGGCACCTAGGTGGCTCAGTGGATTAAGCCACTGCCTTCAGCTCAGTTCATGATCTCAGGGTCCTGGGATCAAATCCTGCATCAGGCTCTTTGCACAGCAGGGAGTCTGCTTCTCTCTCTCTCTCTCTCTCTCTCTCTGCCTGCCCTCCATCTACTTTTGATCTCTCTCTGTCAAATAAATAAATAAATAAAATCTTTAAAAAAAAATAGAATGACTGTACTTTTAAAAAATAGCTTAAAAGGGGTACCTGGGTGGCTCAGTGGGTTAAGCTGCTGCCTTCGGTTCAACTCATGATCTCAGGGTCCTGGGATCAAGCCCCACATCAGGCTTTCTGCTCAGCAGGTAGCCTGCTTCCCTTCCTCTCTCTCGGCCCGCCTCTCTGCCTACTTGTGATTTCTCACTGTTAAATATATAATTAAAATATTTTTAAAAATAGCTAAAAGTATATGAGAAAATAATGGTATATATATACAAAGAAAAGAAAGATACTATACTGTGAATATAAATTAAGTGAAAATTGTTGAAATAAAGAATACAATAAATGGAGACTAAGATGATTATAGCTGTAAAATGAATAAGTGAGTTGGGAAAAACAAACAAACAAATTAATGACTTCTGCCCAAATGCAGCAGAAGAGAAAAAAAAATAAAGAAAATATTTAAATAAGTACTGAGATAAATTTTGGAGAATTAAAGAAAGATAAAAGTTACCAGACTTAAAATGATGCCCAACATGAGAAATCAGAAACAAAACAAAACAAAAACCACACACAAAAAAAAAACCACTCCTATAGGGCGCCTGGGTGGCTCAGTGGGTTAAGCCGCTGCCTTCGGCTCAGGTCATGATCTCAGGGTCCTGGGATCAAGTCCCACATGGGGCTCTCTGCTGGGCGGGGAGCCTGCTTTCTCCTCTCTCTCTCTCTGCCTGCCTCTCCAACTACTTGTGATTTCTGTCTGTCAAATAAATAAATAAAATCTTTTAAAAAAACCACTCATATATATTATGGTGAGTTTTAAGAATATCAAAAACAGAGAAGAGCATAAATGATGCCCAAGAGAAGAACAGATCACCTAAAATGTACAAGAATAATACTAAGAGCAGAATTCTCAATAGTAGTAGCATAAAAAGGAGACAGCTGGGTGTTTATATAGATGGAAAAGATATTTGAAACTAGATATTATACATCAAGCCAAATTATTGATTAAAGTTGAGAGCACAGTAAAAATACAATGAAGCATGTTAGGTCTTAGAACATTTATCACACAGAGACTCACATTTTAGAAAACTTCCTTGGAGGACAGCTCAATTTAGATAGAGAAAACAGAATTATGTACTCAAAGGCACATTTTGAAGGAAGGATTGAATATAGTCTGCACTGCAAATATTCTTTAATCGTATGTCCTGAATTTCCTAAATTTAAGAAGTATTTGTTCAAATATTTATCTTTAAATAAACCCTAGGAGACTTTTTCTTGGATTCTGGAAAATCAGTCCATTTGGATACAAATCTTTTTGTCACTGATGGAAATTTTGATAGCCCTTAACTGTGGAATGTCTAATGTATTGTTACAGCAAATGTGATTTGCCAATACATGGGTGATGTGTGTGTGTTGTGCGTGTTTATTTTTATTTTTGATGGTTTTACACTTCTATGAGATTTTTAAGTAGACATATTTTAATAATTTATGATTTGTTTAAATTTATCTGAGGTTATATATAATAAAATGAAATTTGTGTGAACTAAAGAAGTGCGTCTCCATTTTTTTTTTTAAGAGTAGACTGGTCTTTAAAAATTGTCCAAAGAAGTACATTATATTCATTATTAAATTTGATAATATACAATAAAGGACTTATGGTCATATGGAACCATATCAAATTCTACTATTAATTCATATTAATAATTACCATAAGAGGAAAAAGAGATACTTTTCAAAGTGAAAATTAGTGTATTTTTCAAAATATGATATAGTGTTATTCACTGAACAGAGGGAACAAATGTCAAAGTTTAACACAGTTTACAGAATGTTTTAACATAAATTGAAATTTAAATCTGAACAAATTTCACAGTTTTAAGTAAAATGATAGCACTTTAAATCCTTGAAAAGTGGTAAGTGACCCAAAACATTGCTTAGAAAAACAAATTTAACACTACACTAGTCTGAGGTGGTTAAGTTATGGTACAACTTGCCATCGTGTATCATCAAATGGTATATTTTTTTCTTTTGGTCTTGTCATTATATTTTATTTTAGCCATTCTGATAAGTGTATAGTGATATCTCAGTGTCATTTTAATTGCATTTCCTTGATGTCTAATTATGTCAAATTATATTATTTTGATGTTTAATGTTCTGAGCTTTCTCAGTTCAAGACCATGAAGCCACTTAGGAAAAATACAGTTGCAGATGCACTCATAGACCAACTCTTATTTAGAAATAAGAACAAACATTACTACCCATTCCAACAAAAAATAGATTTTGTTATGCAGTGGGGATTTTATAAATTACCTGACACAACTTATATAGTAAGATGAAATGGGACAGGCGGCTTCTTGCATGTATATACAACATCATTTTAATTTCAATTTTCCGTATAATTTTTCCAAGGTATACACAGAATATATATTTAATGTAAATTGTGAACATTTTAAACTCTGTATATGGAAATTAATCAATTTTAAGTTTATAACAATCAAAATTAACGGAAGTTTATTTTAAATTAGTTAGCTTTCTCTGCATTGCAAGACAGAATAATCAAGAATTGGTAAGAAAAAAATAATCTCTGTAAAATTACTGGGGGTGCATTATAAAGTGTTCGGTAACTGATCAAACTCTCAATTTGGATTGAATGGCAAGTGATTTTTAAAATCTGGAACTCATTGTCAATTTTTTTTTCTTCATTGTGTCTTAATAAATTACTGTGTTCATTTGCATGGAAGTGATGAAAAATGCATGACATTTCATCTCAACCCTAACACTTTTAACTGGCACCTCTGAATGTACTTTACAGCAGTGTAACAAAGTAAAGATCAATGATGTTTTCATGAAATATTTGTGATAATTCTCAAGGATATTGTGAGTTTGTGCAAAAATGCAAATCATTTTTGCGACTAAACACATTGTTTATTTCAGCTAATTTTAAGAAAATATGCTAAGACTCTCTCCAAAAAGGAAGCAATGATTTAGGTTTTCCTTCAAAACTCCTTATCTAATCCTGAACCAACAGCACATAGTTCAAAGAGCAACTAATTGGAGCAGCTCCAATTTACACGTTTCCTAACAATGCTTAATTTCGTGGAATTTCTGTCCAATTATGTTAATTTGATGTAGTGAAAGACAAACATTCAAAAAGATCATCCTTAATTTATATAGATTGCCAAACTCTGCATTTTCTGAATGACGCCCAGGAAAGTATTTTCAAAAACAAACAAACAAACAATGCCAGAACCACTATTAGGTCATCTCTAGGCAGAAAGTGACTCAGAGCCTACATTACTCTCTCCCTGAAAGTATATTGTAGGCACTGAAACTACTACCCTGAGTCTGTGCTATCAAATTCCTTAAGTTAGAAAGTTTTAAAACCAGTATGTGTGGGAGTATTTCATTTAAAGATAGAGACTTGGTTGTTTATACATTTTCATACTTGATTTTTTAGGGTGTAATAACTATGTTTTTAAAATTCATGGTGGTTTTGAATACTGTTGGATAATTGTGTTAAAATGGTATATCCATTCCTCCTAGGAAACAGAAATTATAGAAAGGTAGTGTTTTTTTTTCAGATCTGACGTCTTTGAGTCATTGCAGTTTCAGTATAAATGCAATAGGAAAAGTGACATTCATGTTTATGATAATTTCTATAAATAAATTAGAATGTACTGGAGGCCTGATATAAAGTGGGATGACTAAACTTCAGTAAGACCTTGTTTTCAATTCAAAATAAATTTTAAATTGAATTATGCACCTCTAAGTTCAGAGACAATAAACATTAACCAACACAATTAAAAAGTTCTATTTCGTGAAATTTCGGGAACATTGATCGTCTCACCTACTGGATGAAAACAGCTAAAATTTTTGGTCATGGATTCTTGCTAAAATATCACTTTCCCAAAGAAAATTAATGTTATGAACTTTCACTGATTGTTATTTATCATGAAGAATATAACAACCACGATAAAAAGAGTAGGAAAAACATGATATCTCATCTGTAAGGGCATGTGGAAAGTAGGAAATGCTAATAAAAATAACTACCATTATATCCCAAGTTAACATAATATAACAGAACAAAAATATTTCATAACAATATTTTCTAGGCTCATTCTGATAACTCTTTTCTACATTCAAATTTAAAGGTTGAGGCATGTGATATATATTACACAAAAACCATCCCAAGGAATTCGTTTTAAAAAAAAAAAAACTCTTAATAAAGGACAAATCCAAAGGAATTTCTTTTCTAATTTAATTAACAAATTATAAATTGACATACCTATTTCATCACAGTGTATCAGGCACCAATAATATTTTTTAATCGTCATACCTGATGCAATAGTTACCATCTTTCAGACATACTGATCACGAACAAGCAAATAAACAAGAGCACCGTAGCTTAAGATCTACCTGCATAAATATAGGACTACTTCAGACAATCTCTTCACCACAACATAGCAATGAATAGAAATCATACATGCTCTGTAATGGACATACAGATGAGATAGAAGGGGATGGGTGTTAATATATGCAGAATCTTTAATAATTACGTTGTAAAACATAATATGGAAAACAGAATACAATTTTAGAAATACCCAGGTCACCATCATTGTTTTATTTTTTTTATTTTTTTAAATATTTATTTATTTATTTCACAGACAGAGATCACAAGCAGGCAGAGAGGCAGACAGAGAGAGAGGAGGAAGCAGGCTCCCCGCTGAGCAGAGAGCCCGATGTGGGGCTCGATCACAGGACCCTGGGATCATGACCCGAGCCAAAAGCAGAGGCCTTCACCCACTGAGCCACCCAGGGGCCCCAATTGTTTTATTTTTATATGTGTAGATAAGGAGTTTAGTAAATAATCCATGACTATTCAACTTCTTATATTTTGAAAATTTTAGCAAAAGTAACAAACCTAGCAACTAGAAAATTGTATCTATCTGCAAAATACAGCTTTGCCAACATGGTAGAGGAAAAGCAAAACAAAATAAGTAAGAAAAGTTTAACATTTCCCAAGAGTTTTACTTTTATTTTTTATTTATTATTTTTTATTTTTCACTTATTATTTACTTCTATTTTCTACTTTTTTTAATGAAAATGTCATGACCATAACATAAGAGCAGAATTAAACCAACATGAGAAATTATTTTTTCATAAGTTATAATAAACTAGCTTGGTGATTAATTCAAAAATTATATTACAAAAACTTCAGTGTTCTTGCAGTAAGTATCACTTCATAAACAAATGAGTCAGGAGTCATAAACTAATGATGATTCTAAATGTTATTTAGAGAGGCATTCTGTTCTTAATATATTTCAAATATTCTACACAAGGGAAAGTGGATCCAAGTAATCTGTAGGCAAAATAAGATTTTAGAGAAGTATATATTTCCAACAGTATTTATAAAATACTACCTTTATGTAAGGCATCATCCTGGACTTTGTGGAAAACATACAAAGGAGTAAGAAGTGGCCCTTCAAGAAACATATACAATATCAAGGTTTAACATGAAGCGGCATGTCTTCTCTAAGTAAAAAAAAAACATTGAACCAACTGACTTTACTGAAACTTTATATCTATTGCTCTCGTTTTAGGTCATATTGTCCTTCTGCATGCAGGCTGCTGTAACGGACATGATATAGACTGAATAGCTTATAAATAACAGGAATTTATTTCTCACAGTTCTAGAACTGAGAAGTTCAAGATTAAGGAATGGGCAGATCCAGGGAGAGCCCACTTCCTCATAGATGGCTATCTTCTCACTGTAAATGTACATGATGAATGAAGCAAGAGAACTCTCTGGGGTCTCCTTTAAAAGGACTGTAATCCCACTTATGACCTAATCACCTCCCCAAAGGCCCCTATGTTTTAATACTATCACTTCCAGAGTTATATTTCATAATATGATTTTGGGAGACATAAACATTCACACCATAGTATATATAAAACAAAAAAAGACACAGAAACAAGAAACAACAAAAAAATATTTTAACTACCTATTATTTTCAACTACATAAAATTTTAATTTGTTTCTATATAATATTAAATAACTCATTTGAGTGATTCACTTTATAATCAATGCATCTGAGTGCAATTAAATTTGCTTACCCAACATATCCAGCAGCATATTTCTTCAGACTATCCCATTCCCCCACCTTACAGGATTTACCACAATTAGAAGACAGGGGATAGAGGATAGATACATAGATGTATACATAAACACACTTGTACATACACATATGCATATTTTTTCCTGTTAATGATACTCATGCAAATAAAATTTAAGCTCAAGGAAACCTGTCTTGTGTGTGTTACTTAATATCCAGTTTTTTAGTCAACATCCAAAAACAAATAATCCAATAAAAACATGGATAGAAGACACGAACAAGTGTTTCCCCAAAGAGAACGCATTCAAATATACAGTAGATACATGAAAAGATGTCCATCATCATGTATCATCAGGAAATGCAAAGCAAAACTAGAAAGAGATACCACCTCACACCTGTCAGAATGGCTAAAATCAACACTACAAGAAACAAAAGGTGTTGGAGAGGATGTGAAAAAGTAAACACTTTTGGGGGCTGCCTGGGTGGCTCAGTGGGTTAAGTCTCTGCCTTCAGCTCAGGTCATGATCTCAGGGTCCTGGGATCAAGTCCCACATCGGGCTCTCTCTGCCAGGCATAAAGCCTGCTCCCCCTCCTCTCTCTCTCTACTTGTGATCTCTCTCTGTCAAATGAATAAAATCTTAAAAAAAAAAGAAAAAGTAACACTTGTGAACTGTTGGTGGTGATGCAAACTGATACAGCCATATTGGAAAACAGTATGGAATTTCCATAAAATTTAAAAATAGAAGTCCTTTGTGATCCAACAATCCTGTTGGTGTGTATTTACCCAATGAATATAAGAAAACTTATTCAAAGGGATGCAGGCACCCGTATGTTTATAGCAGCATTATTTATAAAGCTAAGATATGGAAAGAGCCCAAGTATCCATCAATTGATGAATGAATAAAGAATAAGTGGTATGTATATACAATGGAATATTATTCAGCCATAAAAAAGACGGAAATCTTGCCATTTGCAATAACATGAATGGAACTAGACAGTATAATGCTACAAGTGAAATAAGTCAGTCAGAGAAAGACAAATACCTTTACTCATATATGGAATAAAAGAAACAGAACAAACAAGCAAAGGGGAAAATAATAAGACATAGAAGAGAAACAAAGCAAGAAACAGACATTTCATTACGGAGAACAAACTGATGCTTACTTGAGCGGATCTGAAAGGAGTGATGGATTAAATAAGTGATGGGGGTTAATTAGGGCACCTGTCATGATGAGCACTGAGTGTTATATGTTATATTGTACACATGAAACTAATACAACCATATATGTTAACTAACTGGATTTCAAATGAAAACTTTTTTAAAATCCCAGTTTTTAGCTCACATTCTGGCTTACAAAAGGGATTTAGTCAGGAATTTGGAGATTAGTTAATGAACAAATAAAGGGGTGAACAGGCAGTTGTTAGATAAAATTACTATCCTTTCTGGCATGCTCTTATACCTTTTATCTAGAATTATTTTTAGCACTTTAGACTCTTCCTATTTTATTTTGAGTCATTAAACAAAAATTTCCTCAAAAGACCTTAGACTCCATCCAATTTGAGCAACAGTGTGAGAGAGGAAATGGTGTCCAGGAGGAAAAAAAAAAAGATGAAACTACTTTTGTTTACTAGTGAATGCATAGTTCTTCCACAGAAGAAGCTCTAAATGGTCATGGCTCCAGCTTTATAATGTGTTCAGTCATATGTTCAGAAGTAGGTAACACTATCAAAAAATATAAAGCATCTGAGATTATTTTCCCTTATTTGAAAGCTGGTGTATGAGTCTGCCGTGGTTTCTTGGGTGCTGATAGAAGACGCAGACTCATGGTTCAGAAATAATATAGTTTATTATTCACAGAAATAGAGGTAGCGAGAATATTAACAGTTGTGTGTGTGTGTGTGTGTGTGTGTGTGTGTGTGTATGTGTAGGGGTGGGAGTTATATATCAGATCTGAGCCTCAGTTCCCACAAGAAGAATCAAAACAGAGGCAGATAATATTTGCAAACATAACAGGTTAAGTTTAAAAAAAAGATACTATGTCTGTCTTCCAAGTCTATTCAATACAACCATCTTCAAAGGATGGTCTAGAACAAATAATAAATGCAGAAATGAAAGCAACCAAATGAAAAGTGTCTCCCAAGAAACACACTTTGAGAGTCTTCATTTGACAAAAATACTAAGGATATTACATGGATCAGGTGCATTGAATACTGGAAGGTTAAAATTAGAAGGGACCAAATATTTTTAAGCAGTTCTGGCATCCAGTAGAGTTTAAATAGGTTTTATAAGATTGAGGAAAGAAGCCATCAAAACCTGGGCCCAGGGGCGCCTGGGTGGCTCAGTGGGTTAAGCCTCTGCCTTCGGCTCAGGCCATGATCTCAGGGTCCTGGGATCGAGCTCTGCATCAGGCTCTCTGTTCAGCAGGGAGCCTGCTTCCCCCTCTGTCTCTGCCTCCCTGCCTACTTGTGGTCTCTGTCTGTCAAATAAATAAATAAAATCTTAAAACAAAACAAAACAAAAACCTTGACCCAATTTTCCCAAAAGTATGATTCTGATTCTAGTCTCTATGATGTTATCCCTTGAAGACAATGTCTCTAATTGAGTTGAATTGGTTTACTAAAGAGCTTACCCCCATTTGTTGTAGGAGAAGAACAATATGCAAGAGGCAAAATGCCACATGGAAGCCACCTGGTCTTCAGTGGAATACAGAATAAGTTCGTTTGGGATGAATTTGTTCCACATTTGACTTCC
The DNA here is from genome assembly GCF_011764305.1 of Mustela putorius furo. NCBI lineage: Eukaryota > Metazoa > Chordata > Mammalia > Carnivora > Mustelidae > Mustela > Mustela putorius. The sequence continues at coordinate 15,842 of NW_025422043.1, read as the reverse complement.
CACTTAAGGGAAAATAAGAGTGCCTTCTAATAGGTTCTAAATAGGAAATGACAACAGAAGCTTATACAAGATTATAAAATGGGAAATTTCATTTAGATAAGCAATAATTTCAAAATCATCTTCTTAATATTACAGACACTTCACATAATCATAATTTTATTTTGGTATTATATGGTAATTTCAAATATAGTAAATATAAAGAATTTACCTCTGTAATTATAGCGAGTCTGGTCGTAGTTTAATGGCAACAAAACTTCAATTTAGAAGTATGGTCTACCAATTATTAATACATTTGGAAATGGTGTGTCATCTTCACTCCACTTGTCTCACTAAAACAGTGAGCCAAAAAAGTAGGTCCAAGCTGTTTACTATGGTCAAAATGGGTTGCTTTTGCACTTGGTAAAGAAGCAGTCATATTTTGGAAGAAGCAACTGAGGCTATTAATATTTTCAACTTATTTTCAGAAAAGGAAAGAAAGGATAATCTAAGCTAAAGCCAAAATCTTACACAAGGTGGCAGGAGAATGATCTTTTCCCAGATAAAGGGTTTTTCAACTTAGCCATGTTAGGAGGAAGAAGAGATGAGACATTGTGGACTTGACTAAGGTTTGTACACTGTTCAAAAAGTTTTCATAATAATGTGTATTATTTTTCTTCTTTTAGTTGAGACAAAAAAAAACCCAAACAAACAAAAAACCACTAATGAGCTTACTCTCAAAAGGAGGTAAACAAGAAACTAGCAAAGATTGAGAGTTAGGTATTGTCCCCCTCCTTTTTTTAAAAAATTATGTTATGTTAGTTACCAAACAATACATCATTAGTTTTTGAAGTAGTGTTCCATGATTCATTGTTTGTGTAAAACACCCAGTGCCCCATGCAATATGTGCCCTCCTTAATACCCATCACCAGGCTCACCCATCCCCACATCCTTCTCATCTTTAAAACCCTCAGTTTGTTTCTTGGAGTCCATAGTTTTTCATGTTTCATTTCCCCCTCCAATTCCCCCACTTCATTTTTCCTTTCCTTCTCCTAATGTCCTCCATGCTATTCCTTAGGTTCAACAAATAAGTGAAACCATATGATGATTGACTTTCTCTGCTTGACTTATTTCACTTAGCATAATCTCCTCCAGTCCCATCCATGTTGATGCAAAAGTTGGGTATTCATCCTTTCTGATGGCTGAGTGATATTGCATTGTAGCCATAGATCACATCTTCTTTATCCGTTTGTCTGTTGAAGGGGATCTTGGCTCTTTCAACAGAATGGCTATTGTGGACATTGCTGCTATGAACACTGGGGTGCATATGGCCCTTCTTTCCAGTAAAATAGAACTAGCCTATGACCCAGCGATTGCACTACAGAGTATTGACCTCAAAGATACAGATGTAGTGAAAAGAATTAGGTATTGTTAAAGCACAAATGCAGGGGATAGAAGTTATGGTACAGAAGAGGGAAGGGCAACCATATGGCAGAGTAGAATAAAGTAGCTCAGGAAGAGATTTGTCATATCCAGATATTGTAAGGCATGTGGGGTTGGCAGGGAGAGCATGAGAGATCATGAGAGCAGAGAGAGAAAATGGACCAGGCAGGAGAGGTTTATAACATTTTAACATCTAAGGTAAGCATATGCAAAGCAGAATAGGGAAAGAAATAAAAGTTTTTATAAGACTCAATACATAAGGAATAACGTGGAGGACACTGGGAGATGAAGAGAAGTGTGCTGGGGAAATCGGAGGGAGAGACAAACCATGAGACACTGTGGACTCTGAGAAACAAACTGAGGGTTTTGAAGAGGAGGGTGGCAGGTGGTTGGGTGAGCCCAGTGGTGGGTATTAAGGAGGGACTTTATTGCATGAAGCACTGGGTGTGGTGCATAAACAATGAATTTTGGATCACTGAAAATAAATTAAAAGAATAAAAAAGACTGACTACAGACATGGACCTCAGTGTAACACAGATATGGAACTCACTGTAATACCAGCCACTTCCCACCGACACACACAGACTATGATAATAATAAATAATAATGCAATTAAGAAAATTGCCTGCCAAATATTTTTTCCTCTTTTTTTATTTTTATGATTATTATTTTTATTTTATTTTTAAAGTTTTTATTTAAATTCCAGTTAGTTAAAATAAGGTTAATATTAGTTTCAGGTATACAATATAGTGATCAACACTGCTATACAATGGCTTAAATAAAAAAATGAAAAAAAAATTTTTTTAAATTTTATTTTTGAAAACCTCTACACCCAAGGTGGATTTTAAACGTATAACCCCGAGATCAAGAGTTACATGTTTTACTGACTGATCCAGCCAGGCACCCCAGCAAATAAAAATTTTATAAAATTGTTGAGTTTGTGGGAGTCTCATTTGCTCAGTCAGTTAAGTGTCTGCCTTTGGCTCAGATCATGATCTCAAGAGTCCTGGGATCGAGCCCCATATTGCTCATGCTCTCTCTCTCTCCTTCTCTCTCTCTCTCTGGCTTTTGCTCTCAAAAAGATAAATAAAATATTTTTTTTAAAAAATTGTTGAGTTTGTTTAACTAGTTTTAAACTAGTAGACAGAGATGAAGATAAAGTATGATGTCATGGCAGGGAAAAATACAACTTACACGTTTTAAAAATAAAATGTTCAATGCAAGTTACATCACTTCTTTTATCACCACACTGGGACTTTCCCTACTGAGTTGTTGTAATGTAAGGACCTATTTTATATTTTTATATTTTAGCAAGAGGCTTTCATTGAGGTTAACCCTTAAACTGTCCTTGCTCCCCTTCCCCCAGGGGATTCACTTAAAAACAAGTCCTGGAAATCAGCTCCAGGTAACAAAGTACATATACAAGGGTGGGTCAGGCCAGGTGGAGACATCAGTCAGCCGGGGCGGGGGGGTGGGGGGGGCGGTGTTTGCATTTTGTCTCCCTAGATACTAAGGAGTATGTCCCACTCCTCCACCCTTTGCGAACCTTTTTGGCACCAATCCTAATCAAGGTGTAATAGGCTGGTCAAATGTCTATACTAGGGTAAATTGAACCTCAATTGGTCACCTAGCCTCACTGTGGAGTTTCCTGTGTGTGTTAAAATCTCATTGGTCACCTGTGCGTGGCCAGGCCTGACTGCATGGCCTTTGCCCTTAACAGCTAGACTGTGAAACAGAGAAGGGTTGCCTTCTCTCTTAAGAGGTGTGGCCCCGAACGTTCAGTTAGATTCTTGATGCTTGGCATGAAATAAAGCTTTGCTTGACCTTCGCTTTACATCAGTCTCGCTCCTATAATCATAGACCCATTATTGGGGCATAACAGTATTAATCTTATAGTTATAAGCCCACAATGCATCCATCATACATCCTACCCCTTAACATTCCCCTTTGGACAGACCCATGATCTAGAACAAGCCTTATTTTATAGTGCCTTGTAGGAGATTTTTGCTGCTGCCTAAATTGCCTACTTTCCTCTCACCATTACCACGGTAATTGGGTCCACTGAAACAAAGAGTTAGTGTAAGAAATTAACAACTTCCATAAATATCTTTAAATAATAAAGTATAAGATAGTGATACCTTTTTTTCTGCCACATAACCAATTCTTGCAAGAATAAGGTCATATAAGAGAATTTACAACACATGCTAGCATTATCCTTCTGGACCCAGATCATTTGTATGTTTCTCTGTCTCTGAGAAATGTAGTTATTTACATGACTGAAACCTACAAATTGTTTGATATGACTACTAATATCACGTACATTTTTTTAAAGCCTGTTTAAGGCTTCTGAAATACATAATTTTTGTAAACACTTATTAAGCATCTTGTATATATCAAACACTTTAAAAATCTCTGCTTTAAAAAAAAAAAAAAACAAAACAAAAAAACTTACCTCAATGAGAGTCTGAAAAAGATACAGGCAATATACAAGGCAACAGATAGAATAATTACATATTTGATTATATACTCTGAGGATGTCACATTAAATTGATATGAAAATGATGAGAAGGATCTGAATTTCTTGTCAAAAATTTTTGCCTAAAAAAGAAATTGATATTTAGGGAAAGTTGTTACTGAAAGAGGTCCTGTGTCAACAAAAATGTTAAACTATGATCTGACTAAATTTTCCAGTTGTGATCATTGCTTTGTTTAGCTGTCTTATATTAAGACTGAATTTAGTAATTCAGTCTCAGATTTCAGTCTTTTTTTAAAGATTTTATTTATTTATTAGAGAGAGAGAGAGTGGGCGGGGAGGGGCAGAGGGAGAGGAAGAACCAGACTCCTCGTTGAGCAGGCAGCTGATGCAGGACTGGATCCTAGTACCCTGGCATCATGACCTAAGCTGAAGGAAGACACTTAACCAACTGAGCCACCCAGGCACTCTAGACTGTAAACTTCTTAAAGGTAAAAAGTTTATTCTTCTAGTAGTTCCACAGACATTTCTAACATCCATAAGAAAGCATGTACTGATGTAAAATGCCAGCAAATCAAATTATTTAAAAAATAAAGAAAGAAAAGATATATCTGGATAAAGAGAAAAACAGAAAATCTAATAATACATTGAATTATTAGAGCAAAGAGTGGAGGAAGAGAAAATAAATATGAAATAGAGATTTCCACTAAAAGAAAAAAAGTTGAATAAGGTAGGAGATTTAGAAAATTGTTATGACAGACTTGAGAAAAAAAATAAAATAGGAACTTTTAAAAAATAGCAATGAATGAAAAGGTAAATTGTTCCTACCTCTATAATATTAGCTGTTGTTGTGTTTTTTGTTGTTTAAGCTAATTTTCAGTTTACCTATTTAAGCTAATAAACAAATATAACTATAATAATTATATATATATATCCAAATATAGTGATATTTAATTTTTTTTTAGGGATAAAAATGTGTCACAGTTTTTCTCTATATATATATATATATAGATATATATATATATATTATTTTCTATTAGGGATAAGATATATATATATATATATAATTTTTTTTTAATTTTAATTGTTAGAAAATGTGTGTCACAGAAAGTGTTTAAACTTTAAGATACAGATGCAACATATAACGAAACTACATTGTTTGAACATCTAATTTGTAAATGCTGTTAGAGGAAACTTGGTGGAAATGTCCTTATGTGGTTGTGTTTCTGGAACTAAGTATATTTATTAATAAGGGATAGTTTAAAAATTATGAAATGACCAGGAGTGGACAATTTTCCTGATCCTATCAGCTCTTTGCAGCTCTTTTATTAGCCCCCCTTCAGGAATATAAGCTTTATTTATCTAATTAAATTTTATATTAATGTGCTTTTGACTTTTGGCCTTTCTCTTCCTTCTGTTCTTTTTTTCCCCCTAAATTACATGTTTCTGTTTAACAGCTACTATCAATTCTTTGATATGAATTCTCAACATCAATTTACTAACTCCAGAGATGAAGCAGCATCAATATTTAGAAGCTAAGAATACAAAGCCTTGGGCACCTGGATGGCTCAGTCAGTTAAGCATCTGCCTTCGACTCAGGTGGTGATCCCAGGGTCATGGGATGGAACCCCAGGTTGAACTTTCTGCTCATCTGGGAGCCTACTTCTCCCTCTCCCTCTGCCTGCAGCTCCCTTTGCTTGCGTTCTCCCTCTCTTTGTCAACTAAATAAAATAAAATAAAAAATGGTAAATAATACATTTATTTATTTATTAAAATGCAATTATTACACAATACATAATGTTATTGCATAATTATAATAATGATTAAATAATTTATTAAACATTTATATTAAATATATCAACTGAAGTAAATAAATATTTTTTAGAATTTAAAATATTTCAAATTTAGATTATTAAATATCGAATCATTAATTTAATAAATAAATATATAAACATTATTAAATAAAATAATTTATTTTATTAAAATGAATAAAAAATAATCTTGTCATTATCTGAGCATGTATTTTTAAATAGTCTAAAAAAACCATCGAATAAAGTCTAAATACATTGAGTTCAGATATTTATACAAGTTAACCCAGACACTCAACCCACAGACAGTTTCAAAACATTTGTTTTTATCTACTCCTCAAAATACGATTGTAATGTATTATTTATAACTTGGACATAGCAAGGAAACTTGGAGGAAAGGAGACATTTGCTTTTAACATTTGAAAATTATTTTGTTGATTTAAAAAAAATAAAAACCTTAACACATGAGCATTTCTTCTTAAATAACACTGTGAAGTTTCTGAGTCGCATTCTATTAAAAGTGCTGATAAAATGGCCCTCAGTTACTCATTTAAATCATCAGCTGAATGGGTAACAAATGAAGTAGAGAGCTTTTTAATTATTTATGAATGTATTGCTTGTGGATGGAGTGCCAGAGGTAGAGTTACCTCTCTTTTTGGCTTTGTTTTGTGAGCAGCAGTGGAATCTATGAATGAGATTAAACATAAGGACATTCACAGAAATTCTTAATGAACTTCTGGGGAAGGGCAGTAAGTGCAAGGAAAAACTGCAGCAAGACTAATTACAAATTTCAAGTGGTCATCGGTTAATTATAGAAGCTTTTAAGTTCAAGTAATATATCTTTTTTATGAGCCTATCATATTGTATTAATTACCACAAACTGCACTCTTGAACACTTATCTTTTCACATATTTCTTATTCTTAGTACTTAAAATTACCCTTATGATTGATAAGTAAATGGATTTTACTGACAATGCAGTAAATAAATAATGCTGTTTATATATATAAAAACAATTGAATATGTGTATGTGTTCAATGAAATTTTTTTTAAATTAACATCTTAATTCTACCACATTGGTTACAAATAGATATAGACTTTATAGATTCATCAAATATTTTATTCTCAAATATATATTTCCTTTGTGAAGTAAATGAAACTGTATATATTAAATATAATCCTATCACATGTAACAGTTACTAGTGCATCCCAGGACATACATAGGTCAGGTACTACTCAAGGCATCACGGATACCTGGATTTAACTTTCTATCCTAGGAGTCTTCTGTATATTTCTGTGGCTTTTATACTACAATCAGGAGGAAGAATTCTTTTGCTAAAAGCTTCCAAATGACTATGTGAGTAGATTATTTGTAGACCAGTGATATAATATTATAGTTTACTATGTAAAGCATGATAAAATAAAATGCTATTGCCATATTTAATTTGTTTAGTAAAGTATTCATTTAGTTATCAAGCATTCATTTTCTTTTTTTTTAAGATTTTATTTATATATTTGACAGACAGAGATCACAAGTAGACAGAGAGGTAGGCAGAGAGAAAGGAAGGGAAGCAGGGTCCCTGCTGAGCAGAGAGCCTGATGTGGGGCTCTATCCCAGGACTCTGGGATCATGACCAGAGCAGAAGGCAGAGGCTTTAATGCACTGAGACACCCAAGAGCCCCAAGCATTCATTTTCTTTATACAGAAGAGAAAGAACAATATTATATAGTAGAAAATACAGTAAATAATTTAGAAACCTTGATCATTTTGTTTTGACAATTTTAGAACATAAAATTATCTAAAGTTCAAGTGCAAGTTATATTTGTATCATAGGAGGAAAAGTTAATTAAAAGTTTGTTTATTACCATGGTTTAACACTTCAACAAAATGATAACGAGTCAAAAATTAATGAATATATGAAGTATACAATAAAAACAATAATCTTGAGTGTATGTGACTCACTGTAGTATTGATAGGCTAGAAGTCAAAGGGAAAGTATCTATAAGTAGGGTTTGTTCAGTGTCCATGCTCATCAGATTTAATAGGCTTTCTCATATTGCTTCCTTCACCACATTAATTTGTCTAATGAAGTTTTCAAGAGTTAAAGACAGTGATAGGTTCATGGCTGGAGAGAAGGTACAGAATCTAAGATAGTTCAGCAGTGCTTATTATTTAAGAGAAAGACAGCATGGGAGGTGAGGGGTGGAAGGAAGGGATAAGAAGAGAGAATCTTAAGCAACCTCCTTGCCCAGCACAGAGCCTATAGGGGCTTTATCTCTCATCGCCCTGAGATAACAACCTGAGCTGAAATCAAGATTCAGATGCTTATTCTAATGAGTCACCAAGTGCACCATTTTTTTTCCCTGTATCTTTATTTTCATCTCTTTCTGTAACTGAGTTTCCCTTCAAAATCAGGACTTGCATACACACACCTAAATAATTATTTGGTGATTTGATCACTGTGGATAGAGAAGAGAATGATGAAAGCTTAAGTGGTCCAGGAGAAACATATATGGGTTCAGACTGAGTGGATTATGATTGTGGACAAACTGAGCATCAATCCTAATGCACGAATACATCTCAGAATTAATTTTCCTGAAACAAGAAAGAATCTGTTTAACCCACTGGCTTCTGCATCCTATCCACAGTGGTTTTAAAATTCATCCCAGAAGTAATTAATGTCCCCTGACTTGTACTATTACTGGGGCATGAGAGAGGAGCTGAGTGGGCTTGGTCCGTTTGTCCCACCTAATGAAAGGCAGAGCAGATTCAGGCAAAAAAAAAATTATTAGTTTCTTTCCAAATTAGATTTAATGGGATTCTATTTTTTTTTCATTCATGAATTCATTTACATTTTATATTTTATCGATTTTTTCTAAGCTTTGCCCAATATTCACTGCATTTTTGAAATAGCTTTTATCTATTATTGTAAATCATTTTTCTGCTACATTTGTTTAGTCATGGTTATCCATTTCTTCTTCCAAGTTTTTTCAGATATGTGATATCAATTTCCGAATAAATTATTTAAAAATGTTTTATTTTTTATACTAAACTTCTATGAAAAATGAACATTGATATATGTATTAGGCATATAGTTACCCTTTCAACTTATTTTTTAAACACGTGAATGTGCCTTGGCAAATAATATTTTGTTTCTTTTTATGTTTATGTATATTCTTCATAATTTTCCCAAGTTCATTGGCTTATGGTTTATACATTTTAATAATTTTCCCTACTGCCAATTAATAGATTTTTTTTCCATTACATATCTGTTGTCTAAGGTTGCTATTGCCATTATAAGTAAAAAGCATCTGGAAATCTATATCCCTGTCCAGTTTTTTTCCTCAAATCACTCATTATTTTCAGTATCTAGTTGGATTTTTTTACAGGTTCCGGTGGTGCACAAGCTTTTGAACTGGTGGCTAATTATTATTTCTGTTCTGGCTTCCTGCATTTACCAGCCTTAGGGATTCATTTTTAAAAAATTATGATGAAATGAGGCATCATATTCTTATTCTCAACTTAATTTAATAATGATTATTATGTGTAAACATGTCCTACAATATATAATAAGATACATGTAAAATAATTTCATTGACCAAAAAAGTGGTGGAAAAATGTAAATAAAACACAGTGGCAACCAACTAGTCATTTAAAGCTTGAGCTATTTTTTTCCCCCTTTATCTCCCTGTACAATCTTTTAAGATCCTGTAGCACATTCTACCAAAGTATTTTAAGGTGTTTTATATGCACATAATAGAGATCATCATGGAGTCTAAATCTAATAATTCCTTGTCAGTTTTTAAATATTTTAACGTTTGTTCATTCCTATGTCAGTTGTCTATTAACTTTTTCTCCACCACTGACCTTACTTAATTGCAAGGAAAGGATTTAATATTTAATATAAATTAAATTAAAACTTTAATAAATATGTTTACATTTATGGATTAATCTTTGATGATTATGTCTTAATTTTTTTTTAATTTTTAAAATTTTTATTATTTGAGAGAGAGAGAGAGAAACAAGTGCAAGCAGGGGAGCTGGCAGAGGGAGAGGGAAAAAGAATAGAAGCAGGTTCCCCACTAAACAGCGGAGTCAAGTCAGTCTCAGGGCCTTGGGATCATGATCTGAGGTGAAAGGCAGAGGCTTAGCTGACTGAGGCCACTGAGTCTAATTGTTATCTTTGATATTTAATGGAAAATACTTTATCATCTCTAATGGATCCCCTTTGTCACAATACTGTTTTTCTCTTTGGTGCTTTAATTTTATTGTCTTAAAATTAGAATCTTTTTAGACAAGCATTTTTAATCAGTCTCTTAGGACTAAAAATTTAGTTTTATACATTTAATTTAGTATTTTATTTTATCATCTTCATCATCTCTGAGTATTTCCTGACCAGTACTCATTGGTCAAATCTTTCTATTAATCTATTCCAAAAAATTTGTTGGTTTCTATTAATATTTTGTGCCATGGGCCATGGACGAGTCTTCCTCTCTGGGCATTTGGCCCGATCCCAAGAGTTTGGGGGTTATTCTTTTGAGATGGGAGGGAGTCCGTTTTGTTTTGTTTTTACCTCAGGTGTCCCCCCAAAAAAGAGTTTCCAGAGCAGAGCCCTGGGAGGGGCGACTGGACAACCGGAAAAGCTGGTTAAAACTTGGGGCCTAGGGGCATGGCAAAGCCCCATTATGACGACCTAAATGGTCCAGCCACTGAGAGGACTTACTAGAGGACAGGACTCATGCTGAGGGTCACAATGCGTGTTGGTGCCCTCTTCGTACTCAAGCATGGGCGGGGCCTCATGGTGAAACTGGCTGGTTCTCCTACACTGAAACGTGGGCACAAACATGCCAACCACAAGGTTCTTGCCATAGGGAAGGAGAAGGAGTTATGATTTCTGCATTCACATTTAACCCCTGGCAGGGGTTGTGGAGTGGTAAGGTCTAAGTTCTGAAGCTGAGAAGCTAGGTGGGAATAGATTGACGAGCTAAAGGCCATGGGTCGGTCTGTTGTGCCTCAGTGTGCGCGGTCAGCTGTATGGGTGGTTGGTAAGGGAAAAGTCCGGGCTCAGGGCTGTGTCATGACAGACAGTGGATTAGTGCCCAGATTTGTCGATATAATTTGTGTACAGAAGGGTGCCGTGTAGGTCTATCCTCATTTGGGGTGTCTGGGGAAGCTCCAATAGGGCAACATTGTGCTTTTTTTTTCTGGAGGGGCAGGCAGAGTGCTGCCATTGTGGGTCCAGAATTGCCAAAGTGATGGTCTTTGGGGGCCAGGAGTGTGAGGTACGGACATTGTGAGAGACAGAAGTTTCACATATGTTTAAAGGGCGAGGGCAAGGCCGGCACACCTGCCCAGAGCTTAAATCGAGATGTCGCGGCCATCTGAATTTCAGGGCGGAGGATCAGACGTTGTCTCAGCGTTGGAGTTCCTGTCCATGATTTTCCCCTTCAGAAATGGGGTGGGGCTTCAAGAAAGACATCAACATAGTTTTTCCCACGTTTGGGAGTTGTGAGATGCGCCAAAAATGCAAGGATTCCTTCACTGCAGGACATTGGAGACCTTTTGGAGGGTCCAGGACGTTCCATATGGAACGACGCCCAGAGCAGGGTTTCTAAGGCGGAGACCTGGCAACCCTCCTCACATCCCAATTGTCTCCTAGCGACAAGACAGGTTCCTATCTGCTGGCTCTGGGGGAGCAACCGAGAAGCCAGAGTTGAAATGGGACTCTCTGCGGATGGGTCCTAATGTGGGTTTGTGTCCATGGAGGACTTTGGAAAGGGGTGGAGGCACCCGGGGCCCTGAAGGATTCTCCTAACCGGAAGTTATTGACACAGTTCCAGCCTGCTTATTTTCCCACGTCGAGACGAGATTTGCCTCCGAAACCCCCGCATGCTGGGTATTTGAAAACATGCCTCTGAGGAGAGATGCCGTGGAAACCAAAGGCAATGGATCCGATTACAGCCTAGGGGGGATCCTGTGAGGTTTCAATCTACTGCCCCGGGTGACAGATCATCTACGGAATGAGGTGGAGGTAGATGCTCAGCTGTGTTGTCAGACGCCCTTGTTTGGTCCCGGGCGGCGCTACACAATTGGGCTGGGCTTCAGGGACTGTGGAGGTTTCTCCTAATTTGGGAGGGGCATGTGGTCAAGTGAAGGGGCAGACAGATTCCAGTGGAGTGGGCAGGCACAGACCTGATGTGTGGCTCAGGGGGGCCCAGCCCTGGAGGGTTCTTTGTGTGGGCCCCCCCCCAGCCCAGGACTGTGGGGATAGAAGTCTGAAAACACTAACTCGGTCTACGTTTGGGGACATAAAGTATGGCAGGCCCAATCTACCCAGACCGTGAGGAGAACTCTTCGGGATTATGAAGAAGAAAGAGTGAGTGTGAGGCAATTTTATTCAGGCTTGTCTCTGGATTGTGTGTCAACAATGGCCGTGGGAATGTATGAGGGCAGGGCCCATCATGGGCCATGGACGAGTATTCATCTCTGTGGATTTGGGGCACGAACCCAATTGTTTTTGGGTCCATCTTGGGGATGGGAGGAGTCCTTTCAGTTTGGTTACCTCAGGTGTCCCACCAAAAGAGGGATTTCAAAGCAGAGCCCATGGGGGAGGGGCGAATGGACAAACCAAACGGTTATGGTGAGCTCTCCAGCCACTGAGAGGGCCTTCCTTGAGGACAGAACTCACGCTGTAGGGTCACCATGTGTGTGTATGCCTTCTAGGCGCTCACGCATGGGCGGGAAATCATGGTCCACCACTGTTGCTCCTACACTGAACGTTGGGCTCCATGACAACCACAATGTAGTCTGCCATGGGGAAGTAGTAGTTTCCTGATTTTTTTTCATCTCTCTTCACATCCGCTGGGCCCGTGATTTGCAGTTAAGGTCTAGGTTGTTGTAGTCTGAAAAAACGAGTCGTGGGAAGAGATGACAACTTAAGTCCATGTCAGGTCCGACGTGCTCAGTTGGGAGCCCAGCTCGCTGGAGTGTTGGTCGGGAAGGTTCAGGCTAGGCTGCGTCAGACCAGGCATTAGTTTTTCAGGGGTATATTGTATTAATGGTGGAGAGTCGAGTGCCGTGCAGCTTGATCCTCATTTAGCGTTTCTGGGTAGCCCCAAGGGCAACGTTTTCTTCTTCCTTGGAGGGCAAGGCAGAGTGCTGCTTTGTGGCTCCGGAATTCCCAAATCACTGGATGCCCTTTGGGCAAGGAGTGTGAGGACGGAAGCAATAAGAACACAAGTTAGGCGTTAGGGTTTCGGACGACGAGGGCACGGCAGGCACTCTCTGCAGATCTGAATCGGGGACTTCGTGCATATGAGTCAGGGATGAGGTTCAGACTAGGCTCAGTTGGAGTCTCTGTCATCCATTATGGCCCTTTCTGTGAAAGGGGCAAGCATCTCAAAGGCCATGGAGGTTACCCAGGAGGGGAGTTGGGGATATGCTCCAAGCCACAAGGATTTTTTCTGATCAACAATTGAGATCTGTTGGATCGGCTCCAGGATGTTGCTCATACTAGGAACGACATGCAAAAGGCAGGGGATCGAAGGATGGAACCCTGGGCAGACTGCCTCGATTCTAACTGTCTCCTAGGTTAATAGGACAGTTCTTGATATTGCTAGCTCTAGGGAGAGCAACGGAGGGGGCTGAGTTTGAAAAGGACTCTCCTGCGGATGGGTCATAATGTGGGTTTGTGTGCATTGGAGAACCTTGGCACGGGGCGGTGGCAACACGGACCTGAACTGCTTCTCATAACCAGAGGTTTTTGGCCGTCATCTCCAAAAGACAAGTTTTCCATGTGGAGACTAGATTTGATTGATTGATTGTGCCTCAGGAAAAGCCCCACATGCTGGATATTGTAAACCAGGCCTCTGATGAGAAGTAGCAGGGAAACCAAAACAATGGACCCCCCATTAGGGTCCTAGGGGCCCTGTCCCGTTGCAAATCCTCCTTCTCTGGGGAAGGCCATCTATACAGTATGAGTGGAGATGGATTGACTCAGATGGTTCCAGGCAGCCCAACTTGTCTGTTGTCGTGGGCGTTCTAATACTATTGGATGGCCAGTGGGGACTTTGGAGGGTTTCTCCGAGTTTGTATGATTGTGGTCAAGGAAGGGCAGAATTCCCGTGGAGTTGAGAGGCACAGACCTGTGGTGTGGCTCCAGGGGTCCCCAGGCTGGAAGGGTGGAATGGAAGCCAGAATGTGGGGGATAGAAGTCTGAAAACACACGCTCGGCTCTTGTTTTGGGGACGTGGGTATGGCGAGTCCCGATCTACAGACTCGTGGGGGCATCTCTTTGGATTGGAAGAAAAGAGCAAGTGTTGAGGCGGGCTATTCAGCAGGCTTTTGTCTCTGGATTTTGTGTCCAACTATGCGGCGTGTAGAATGTTAGGGAAGCCAAGCATGGGCCATGGATGAGCTCTTCCTCGTCTGTACGAATTTGGGCCCGATCCCCATTTGGGGGTCCAATCTGTGGGATGGTGAGGAGTCCTTTAGTGACGTTACCACCAGCCCCTCATTCTAAAGCAGAGCACTGTGGAGGGGCAAATGGGACCAACACGAAGACGGTGGTAAAATTGGGGCCTAGGTTGCATGGCAAGCCATAATGACGTCTAATGGGTCCAAGTACGAGAGGACTTATAGCGGACCAGACTCCTGACTGAGGGTCACATAGGCGTTGTTTGTGCCCTCTAGGAATTATAGATTTGGGCGGGGCAAGCATAATGGGTGTCATGGTCAGGGTCAGGGTCAGGGTTTTGTGGATCTCGGGTTTGGGGGGAGGCTCAGAGCAGTGGCAGGGTTCATGGGTAGGGGTTACTGTTAGGGGTAGCCCCTACGATCCCGTTCGGCATCAGTGGACCATCCCGATCAGGGTCTCAGGATAAACATGGGCATGAAGTGTGTGACCCTCAACCCAATTACACTTAACCAGCCTTAAAACTAGGGTGGTGTGCTGGGTGAACCCTAACTTGCACACGAGGGACATCCTAAAACCCTTATCAGCTTTGGTCCTGCTGGGGGCAATATCCACCCATGTCGCAGGGAGAGCTTACTTCTTAACACAAAGACCAACAGGCACCCAGATCCCCCCCCCCCCGGACTACACACCAACCACACACACAACAGGAAATGGGCAGGAGACCTAGGGCTTATTCCGGTCGAGAGAAGGTGTGGGACTCTCTGAGTCCCTGGGGTCACCTTTCCTTTGATGTTATTTAGACAGGGCCAGAGGCGTTGGGGAATCCTGATATGACCTGCCAGGGAGGGGGACGTGTCTGTCGGGTGAGGTCTCTTCTCCCTGCATCCTCTTGGCTTCCGTACAGCAAAAGAACATGTCGCTTCCTTTAGGATGTGCCTAGAAATGAGCTGGCGGGGGGTTTTCTCTGTAATGGGTGGCCTTGATATGTGGGTTCCAATCCATTGGCTCTATCGTCAGGGAAGTGAGGTCACCACTGCCTGGGGGCTCCTTACCAAACTTCCTGCCTTACCAGATCTCCCTGAGCCGCTGGTCCGCAAGCTGCTCAGGCTCCACACTCCATCCACTCTCACTCTCATCAACGCAGGTGCCGGCCCCCCCCCCATCCAGTGGTTTGGATGGAGTGAACCCCCCACAGATACAAGCCTCCCCGCTACCCCTAGGGATGCCTGGCTGCAGCTATTGTCCCCGCTGGAGGCAACAGAGCTGGGTTTAGACTAGGTTAGTGTTAGGTTAGGGTATAAAAAGATTTAGGGTCAGGTTAGGGTTAGACGTCATTGGGGTCAGGTTTAGCGTAAGGCTTGGGGTAGGGGTCAGGGTTAGGGTTAGGTTTATGGGTTAGGTTTAGGGTCAGGCTCACAGTAGGGTCAGGGTTAGGGTTATGGTCAAGTCAGGTTCAGGGTCAGTGTTAGGTTGACGGTTAGGTTTAAGGTCCGGTTCAGGTCATGGTTAGATTTTAGGGTCAGGTTCAAGTTTTGGTTTGGGGGCAAGGTTCATGTTAGGGTCAGGGTTATTGTTGAGACAGGATTAGTGTCAGGGTTTGGGTCAGGGTCAGGGTTAGGTTCATGGATTATTAGTAAGGTCAGCTTTATGTTTATAGTGTTTCGTGTTTTATGAGTAGGTTCAGAATTAGAGTTAGCTTTAGGTTTACGATTCTGTTCGAGATCACA
>NW_025422041.1:0-124350 GCF_011764305.1 Mustela putorius furo | reverse complement strand
GTCAGAGGGAGGGGCTGGAGGGGCTTGGGCTGAGTCAGAGGGAGGGGCTGGGGCTGAGCAGGGGCTGGTCAGAGAGGGAGGGGCTTGGGCTGAGTCAGAAGGAGGGGCTGGGGCAGGGGCTGAGTCAGAGGGAGGGGCTTGGTCTGAGTCAGAGGGAGGGGCTGGGGTAGGGGCCAGTCCAGAGGGAGGGGCTGGGGTTGAGTCAGAGGGAGGAGCTGGGGCTGAGTGAGAGGGATGGGCTGGGGAAGGGGCTGAGTCAGAGGGAGGGGCTTGGGCTGAGTCAGAGGGAGGGGCTTGGGTTGGGTCAGAGGGAGGGGCTTGGGTTGATTCAGAGGGAGGGGCTTGGTCTGAGTCAGAGGGAGGGTCTGGGGCTGAGTCAGAGGGAGGGGCTGGGGCAGTGGCTGAGTCAGAGGGAGGGGTATGGTCTGAGTCAGAGGGAGGGGCTTGGGTTGAGTCAGAGGGAGGGGCTTTGGTTGGGTCAGAGGGAGGGGCTTGGTCTGAGTCAGAGGGAGGGCCTGGGGCTGAGTCAGAGGGAGGGGCTTGGTCTGAGTCAGAGGGAGGGTCTGGGGCTGAGTCAGAGGGAGGGGCTTGGTCTGAGTCAGAGGGAGGGTCTGGGGCTGAGTCAGAGGGAGGGGCTTGGTCTGAGTCAGAGGGAGGGTCTGGGGCTGAGTCAGAGGGAGGGGCTTGGTCTGAGTCAGAGGGAGGGTCTGGGGCTGAGTCAGAGGGAGGGGCTTGGTCTGAGTCAGATGGAGGGTCTGGGGCTGAGTCAGAGGGAGGGGCTTGGTCTGAGTCAGAGGGAGGGTCTGGGGCTGAGTCAGAGGGAGGGGCTGGGGCTGAGCCAGAGGGAGGGGCTTGGTCTGAGTCAGAGGGAGGGTCTGGGGCTGAGTCAGAGGGAGGGTCTGGGGCTGTGTCAGAGGGAGGGGCTTGGTCTGAGTCAGAGGGAGGGTCTTTGTCTGAGTCAGAGGGAGGGGCTTGGGCTGAGTCAGAGGGAGGGGCCTGGGCTGAGTCAGAGGGAGGGGCCTGGGCTGAGTCAGAGGGAGGGGCTGGGGCAGGGGCCAGTCCAGAGGGAGGGGCTGGGGTTGAGTCAGAGGGAGGAGCTGGGGCTGAGTGAGAGGGATGGGCTGGGGAAGGGGCTGAGTCAGAGGGAGGGGCTGGGGCTGAGTCAGAGGGAGGGGTTGGGGCTGAGATGGAGGAAGGGGCAGGGACTGGGACAATCTCAGGGTCAAGGGTTGGGGCCTGGCTGAAGGGTCATGTAAGTCATGGGTCAGGGAGAGGTGTGGAACCACGTTGCCCTGAATCTGGAGTGGCAAGGCATGAGAGAGCTCATTGAATATGACAGACGGGAACTCTAATGGGGGATCAGTCACCCTGACAGTGGCCACCAGGGACTCGCTGTGCAGAAAGGGGAGACCCCAGAATAGCTGGAGGCATTTCTGCTCTAAATTGTCCCTTGGAATCTTGGGACATGGGGGCTTCTCAGGACCAAGCAGCTGTTTTGCTTTGCCCCTCATGCTCCAGAAGGACGGGCGGCCCATGGTGTCCTGCCCGTCACCTGGGGACTTGAACATTCTCCCGAAAGAGGTCAGCTGGTATTTTGACCTTTCTTTCTTGTCCTTCTCCCTCCAAGACCTCAGTTCTTTTCTCTTGGCAGTGAGTATCTCCAGAAGCTTCTGGACGTCTGGGTTGATGGAAGGGGGGATCCTAGTCTCTTCCTGTCTGGGTGTGGGGTCTCCCCAGAACAAGGCTTGTGGTGGGCCATGGGACAGAGGCGCTTGACGGGACTCCAAGCATGTTGAGGTGGACAGGTTCCAGGCATTGGCAGCTGCCTGCCACCAGGACAGGGCCGAAATGGGGCAGTGTGAGCGGCCCAGTCCCAAAATGGCTGGGACAGGAGAAGCTGACCTGTCAGCTGACCAAGGCGTGTGCGGAGCCGAGCTCTGTGGGATGGGGCACGGCAGGGGTGCCCTTGAGTCACACTGAGGGAGAGTCAAAGGAGAGTCTGGCCGCTCTGGGGCCAAGGAGGCTGTCAGAGGCCCAGGGCAGGCCTCTGAAGGAGGGAGACATGACGGGGAAGGAGGAAGAGCAAGTGGCTGGTTTTGAAAGCCATCCGGGGGGAGGAAAGGCTCTACTAGCCAGGAAGTAGTCAGTGAGGAGTGTGAAGCAACGGAAATTGAGGTCATTGGTCCTGCTGGCAGGGTGGAGGCCAGAGGCCGAGGAGACCCCGTCAGTGGAGTTAGGGCAGGTGATGGGGCCACAGCGGGAGTAGCATCTTGCAGAGGCTCCCTGCATGGCTGACGGGCTCCAGCTGGCACCCCTCGGCGCACCTGCCCAGGGGCTGCTTGATGTAAGAACTGGTGAAAGCCCCCCTGGTCAGAGAGCCTCTCCAGGTGGCTGTGGGAGACAGGAGGCATGAGCTGCCGCTGTAGCAGTTGGGTCCGGGAGCGGTCCCCACGGCCGTCCACGCCCCACACCCACATCACAATGCTCCTGCTGTCCCTCACCCTGAGTCTTTGGTCACAGTCTGTCCCCATGGCTCCTCCCAGCCCCCACAAACAGCCCCAGAGGCTGTTACCTGCAGCCCAGGGGTCACACCATAGACTCAGGAAGGCCAACCCAGGGGAGAAGGGGCAGATTCTTTACCTTTCCAGAAAGGAGAACAGGTCCTGAACCTCTTCTAGATTCTTCAGAAATTCTCTGAAACCTGGAAACAGGAGACCGGGTCACAGCAGAAGACAGGGTCCAGGGATCTTACAGGAGGCTGGGTACAATGTCTTATTAGGGGAGACCTTTGGGGGATTGAACTCGGGAGCCCCAAATAGCACTGTCCAAGGCCACATGCCCGCATGGTGACTACAGGATTCATGATGGGGATCGCTTTGTCTTTCCAAAGTGCTTCCCCATTCATGACCTTGCTGGGGGAGGAAGGACTACTGTAGCCTCCAGAGGAATCTAAGCAGAGTTGAACAGCTTGTCCACAGTGGGAGCGGGAGGTCCCGCCCCCAGTCCAGGCCCTGAGGCGCCTGGTTAGGGAATACCAGTTTCCAGCCCCTCAGGGCTTCACTCTGGTGCACAATCTGGGAAGCCTCCGGGTTCACTCTCCCTCCTCAGAGCCCCCAACCCCCACCCAGGGCTCTGTTTCCTGAGGGATGGGCTCAGGCCCTGGTGTCCTGGAGACAGTGGGACTGGGCCTTCAGAGCGGGGGACACAGTGTAACTGGGGCACGCAGGGGTGAGTGGCGGACACTCACCTTTCGCGGTCTGATGTTTTTTGCTTCTGTTGCTCCTTCTCCGTGGCTCCACTTGGTACTGAGATAAGAGAACACGGGGAGGCTGAGACCCCCACCCCAGCAGCAGATGACCCAGTGCTCAGGGGCCTGACCTTCGCTAGAGAGGCAGCTCTTAACCTCCAGTTCTTGGCCACCGGTCACTGTGTTTGGGACGCTGCCCTGAACCCCTCCACCACACCTGGACTCCGGCCCGAGATCTTCAGGGAGAAAACCTCATGTCCCTCTAACCCTTGCCTGGTCTGGCTTATCCTGGATGGATGGGGTGGTCTACTCTCTCCTGAGAATACCCATTCTATTCTTTCCCATTTCAGGGGTCTTTCCAGTGACTTGGAAAAGTGGAAAGAATAATAGAAAAGATGATCGAGTTACACTCTGTTGGGTCTGGGCCTTGGGTTCCTTACCTTCCCGCTCTTCCTGTGTTTCTTGCCTTGTGGTGAGGACGGATCAGGGTGGAAGTAGGAAAGTAAAAAGACGAAGAGCCCCAGTCCACACACAAAGGCAAAGATGGCATTAACGGCCCAGAGAGTGGGACTGGGGCTCAGCCAACCATCAGTAAGGAATTCCTGAGGGAAGAGATAATTCTCCATCTCTTCCCTCTAGAAAGTACTAATGTCCAATCGCACTGCTGCCCTCAGGTAACTGAGCCCTGAGAGTTAGTGACCGATCGCACTGCTGCCCTCTGGCAACTGAGCTCTGGGTGTGTCCATGCAGACACAGGCCTCATGCCCACATCACAGAGCTGTGGTCTGGTCACAAAGGGCCCTTGAGGGCAGGTAAGGGACACAAGTAGCCGGACCACCTCCCCTCTCCACCGCTAGCCCTGTAGTTCTGTCATCCCTCCACCCGCCCAGGCCTGACACTGCTACCCGCTCACCGTGCTAGACAGACCTTTGTCAATTTACCTTTCATCCTGCGCGAAGCTCAGAGATACCTGTTCCCCTTGAGATCTCCAGTTGTGTTCCATCAGTTTCATAGCTTTTAAAAATCTGTTGAGATACCACCTTACACCAGTTAGAATGGCCAAAATTAGGAAGGCAGGAAACAATGTGTGTTGTAGAGGATGTGGAGAAAGGGGAACCCTCTTCCACTGTTGGTGGGAATGCAAGTTGATGCAGCCACTTTGGAGAACAGTGTGGAGATTGTTCAAGAAATTAAAAATAGAAATTCCCTCTGACCCTGCAATTGCACCACTGGGTATTGACCCCAAAGATACAGATGGAGTGAAAAGAAAGGCCATCTGTACCCCAATGTTTATAGCAGCAATGGCCACGGTCGCCAAACTATGGAAAGAACCAAAATGCCCTTCAATGGACGAATGAATAAGGAAATGTGGTCCATATACACTATGGAGTATGATGCCTCCATCAGAAAGGATGAATACCCAACTTTTGTAGCAACATGGACGGGACTGGAAGAGATTATGCTGAGTGAAATAAGTCAAGCAGAGAGAGTCAATTATGTGCTTTCATTTATTTGTGGAGCATAACAAATAACATGGAGGACATGGAGAGATGGAGAGGAGAAATGAGTTGAGGGACATTGGATGGGGAGGTGAACCATGAGAGACTATGGACACTGAAAAACAACCTGAGGGTTTTGAAGGAGCAGGGGGTGGGGGTTGGGGGAACCAGGCGGTAGGTATTGGGGAAGGCACGTATTGCATGGAGCACTGGGTGTGGTGCAAAAACAATGAATACTGTTACGCTGAAAAGAAAGAAAAAAATCTGGAGTTGTCCTTGGAATTTTGTTTAATTCCAGGAACGTTTGTCCTCTGTGTGCAGCTCCAGTCTCCCCACATAATATGTTCTTTCCTTGCATCACCCTAGTACAAAAGAAACTCAAACTTCTTTTGTGCTTCTTTAGCCATGTACATTTTGAAAACATCTTAAGATGTTTTATTTCAATTAATCTTCACGAACTTCAGCTAGAGGGACTTAGAAAATTAATGATTATTCAAAATTTACAAAGCCGAGGAAGTAGGTAAGGACTTCCAAATGAGTTCACATTTCTCCCGGGCTTGCAGCAAACTGCTACCCAGCAGCCCAAGTTTCTCAACATTCACGGTGCTGTCTAGAAAGTAGATTCAGTTCTGAGAATGTCTTCGGTATGGAGTGTTCTACTGACACCACGGAAAGCTGCCTGTGTGATGATGTCATGCCTCTGCCCATGGGTTCTGACTGTGGTAGGGCTGTGAGTTAGAGCCATCGCTTTTGAAAATGCTTCACCAGGACCTGGGCCAGACTGAAGAGAGCAGGCCTTTTGAAAGAGTTATTCTACTGATAGAGCTAGAGAAAACCTGCCATTTTGTAGTAATAAAAAACAGGGACCAACCCAGTCCTGTTGAGTGGAAGGTATGTGCTCTGCAGTATCATGCTCAAGTTACAGTGAACTACCGTGAAACATCGTAAGTGTACATTACTTAGACATGCTATTGAGGAAGAGATAAAAGCGACTTGCAGAAAAATTGTGCAGGATGGTTGCATTTGTTCTAGTTTCGAAACTATACAAAATCAAATATGATTTAGCGATGCATTTACTTTGGTAAAAATATAAGGTAAACACAGAGAATAGTGAACAGGACTGATGGACAGACAGGGGGAGGGATGTACAGACGACTCCAAAGATGTGGATGATACCGCATTTCTTAAAATGGTTGGGATGTGTATGGGCTTCTTTTCCTTATTCCTTACACCTTCTATATAATTCATAAATGTCAGCTTGTAGCTTTTAAACACTAAGGTACACTCTAATGTAAACAACCCCTTTGGAAATAAAATCAGACATAACAAAAATCAAATACCCAATAGGAAGGGAGGAGAAAAACTGATTGTAAGATGCTTTGTGCCCGGCAAGGGTCTTTGCTGCCAAGACCTTAAAGATCCCAGTGAGACTTTCAGTTTTGAAACCTCCCCACTGCCCTTCTTATGACAAGCTGATTCCAGCTAAGATCACTTTCTGATGGTTCCCAAACCTAAAAGAAAATGCAGGCTTTTGATTCTCAGTGGATGGTATTTGATTCCTCCTGGCTGGAGATTTTCAGCAGTAAATGAAGGTATTGGGCTGTGGCTGTTAGCAGGCTGCATTCTGACTGTGCCAGGCAGCAGGGCCTGGGTCTGGCTGGCCCACCACCAGGGCTCGTGGAACAAGGTGACCGTGACGCAACAGAAAACAGAACCAGGCCTCACACTTGGGGATGGATTTTATTAAAGCAAAGAAGAGGAGGGAAAATGTGTTTGAATATAGGCCAGGGACATTCAAGCTAACAAGCCCTGAGTTTGCCAAGTGATGGAAAAAAGGAGCTTTTCATAAATAAAACATAGGGAAAAGTAAACATTTGAGATATATAGCAGCTTTTGGAGAAATTTAGATGGGGCTTTCATGTTTGGAACATTTTGGTTGTTTAGTTATAAACACTGATCTACATATTTATGTGTAATATGTATCTTTTTGTAAGAAAAGCAGTGTTTCCATGTATTTATGCTGGGCAGACATCTGAAGTGCACTATTACATGACACTGATGGATTCACAGAGATGGATTCCACTCCTGTTTTCCTCTCCCTTGTGCTTCACCTGATACATAATAAAATCTCCAATGATAGAACACAGGGTGTTCTATCTATCTATTTATTCTGTGTTCTAGAACACAGGACCACCCTGCCTTTTCTGTGATGAATGCCAAGGTTTGAGAAATGTTTTACCTGGGAGTGCTCACTCAACAGCCCAGGTGGTAGCACTGAGCAGATCTGTGCCTCAGTGTCATCTATTCAAATCCGGGAAGGTCAGTTGAGGTCCTCCTGCCCAAACACTGGGCAGAGAGACACAAGCCCCAGATTATAGAACATTCCCTGAAATAGACAAGAACTCCCAAATGGTTCTGCATATCTCCCAGAGTTACAATGAAACCTTCTTAATATTTATGTTAGTATCTAGAGAAGGAATTTAGCTTCCAATATAAATATTTTTGTAAATAAAGCCAGTTCAGTGAGACCTGAAGGATTTTTGTGGTCCCTTTCACTACACAGAGGATGCTCCTGCCTCATATCCTCTCTAGCCTTTTAGCTTTCTAGGATTAGTGAAGTTGCAACTACTTTGCCTCCTACCTGAGTCTTCCATCGACAGAGTGAACAGCACACATTGGAGGATAGGATAATGTGTTTCAATCATCAGATTGGCTAAGCTAAAAATGATGCTGGGGAAGGAGCAGAATCATAGGTGCTCTCATATGTGCTGGTGAGGTGTGAGTGGTGGTCATCCACTCCAGAATATTCCAGGAGGAGCTATTTAATTTTAAAAATGGGCTTACGTGCATGTTCTCAGAGCACTGAAAAGTATGGCGCACAGGAAATGAAACCATCAACATGATGAAGACAACCTAGGATCAGGATCAGAGAGGGATATGCACAAAAGTTTCAACAATTTGGGTTATTGTCATCTTTAATTGACAAGGAAGTGACAGTCTCTCCCCAGATATGATGTTGGGAGGGGTTTTTTGTTTTTGTTTTTGTTTTAAGATTTTATTTATTCAATTGAGAGAGAGACAGACACACACTCAGAGAGACACAGAGAGTACAAACAAGGGGACAGGCAGAGGGTGAGGGAGAAGCAGACTTCCCACTGAGCTGGGATGCCAACGCAGGGCTGGGTCCCAGGATCTGAAGATCATACAGAGGCAGACACTTAATCATCTGAGCCCTGACCCCCCATTAGGAAATTTTTATGAAATGGTACTAATTAGCTTCTTGGATCCTCAAAAGACCAAGAAAGTTGAAGTGAATCTGAAGCAGACTATACTAGGACATTGGATTGTGCTGAATGTCAAGTTGATAAGACCTGTTCTGTTTCACAAAGGCACTTGTAGATTCTTATTCTGCCATTTACAAGAAAACAGATGATGCATGGCTCTTCCTTGACAGTGAGATAGTCATGGGTATTTGCAGGTGGCAGGAACACAAGTCTACAGGGCTCCTCTCTCTGCCAATGTTTACACCCCATTACAGCAAGTTTCCTTTAAAATGCACTGGTCGGGGTACCAGGTGGTGGGTATTATAGAGGGCATGGATTGTATGGAGCACTGGGTGTGGTGAAAAAATAATGATACTGTTATGCTGAAAATAAATAAATGAAAAATAAACAATAATAAAATATATATATAAAAGCACTTCCGTAGGCTGACTTGACTCAGACTAACTCCCTGGCCCCAGCGACCCCAGCTACAGTCACTTGCCTGACTGGCTGGTCACCTGTGTTTCCACTTGTGCCACTGGTTACATGAAAGTATGGGAATGCTGTGTGGTCATGCTTTGTGGATCACAGTGGTGCTCGTCCTTCTCTGGAGAACACAGAATGCAGAGTGTGAGTTTCCCCAGGTCTGGTGTGGAAATGGATAAATCCGTGCTGTGGCTACATTCCCTCTACCCCTTTTTAAAAATGGCCAATGTGAGCCAGAAAGGGACTGAAACTAGTTCCTAATACAGTTTCACTTAAAAAATTATTTTGAGCAAATGTGTGCTTTTCTGAAGCTCCTAGAGGTTCTTGCACCTTTATTCAACAGCATAAACCCATGGGTCACCCCCAGTTTTCCCATGATGTTAAGTGCTGACTGTCCCTTCAGGTGGTACATAACATCTGAAATGGAAAATAGTACTTAAACTCTTCAAAGATTATTGCTTTAATAAAAATGTGCAATTTACTTAACAATATTGAGCTCTGGCCCTCTCTCTAAACAGACCTGGGAAGATAAGCTGTAGTCCACGGCTTGGCCCCTGAGCCGTGTCCATAAGTATACAGCACCCCACAGATACCATTACAGTCACAGCCAAATTGACAAGAAATCCTGAAGCACCAGAAATTGCCTTAGCAATGCATTCTCTGATGCCGGGTTCATGGCTTCTGCCTGTTTCCATGTTCATGCTCTATGTAACAGCATTCATTACATACATGTGCCATAAATATTCATAAGAAGCCCAATGAGTGAGTAACAGAAGATGTCCTTGGAAATATTTTCCAAGGGCGCATTTTTTTAAAGGCAACAGATTCCCCATCCCCCCCCTGGAGTTTGGCATGTTTTGGAGGATGGTTTGTTCTCCACTTTCTTCATTATCATTTTGAAATCTGAGATGCCATGATGACTCACTGGCCTTTCACTTTGTTTAGCCCTGCAGCCTTTCTTATCATTCTTTTTTTTTTTTTTTTTAAGATTTATATATTTATTTGGGAGAGAGTGATAGAAAGTACAACAGGGGGGAGGAGCAGAGAGAGAGAGAGAAAAAAAAAAGACTCCAGCTAACTCCCTGCTAAGTGCTGGTTAGCCCAGCTGACCCTGAGATCCTGACCTGAGCTGAAATCAAGAGTCAGGCCCTTTACACACTGAGCCATCCAGGTTGAGTATCAGCCAGCCATGGGTGTCCACATTTATTTCTTTGCTACGCATCTCCACCCTGCTCAATCTGACCCACTTCTTAACGCTGATCAAGGAGCTAGTCAGATCTCCCAATCTGTCTGGGGAACAGCTGACCCAAGAGCCATGCGCCCTGGCCCAGTGTTAATTCCAATGTGAGTCGCCTGGCTTCCGAGCTTCCTAACCAGGCTCTTCTCCGTGAGAGGATACTGCACTAGGTTGGGGGTGAGAGTCATTCTTAAGAATCACAATTGTGGCTGACATTGCTATTCTTTATGCTCAGGCTCAGGCTGAGTGTGTGACAGATGGTCTGTCAGCAATTCTCTGAAGGAAAGAAAACCACACCTAGTTCTTCAGTGGGTAGCTCTCTGCCAGAGGATCAAACCCAGACTGGCCTGCTCAGAGTTTGGAGAAACCCAGCATCCTGGCTCCATTGCCTCCAGGAGAAGCAAATCCCATGCTCATGTTTTGTTGATGTCTGGCTATATGTCCCTTCTTAGTTGCACTTGTGTATGTTTCTTATTTGATTAATTTTATTCTTACAATCACTTTGCCTACTACTTTATGTAGTTACTGGATTTTCATTTTGGTTTTTGGTTTTTTTTTTTTTTTTTTCTGGGTTTCGGTAGATAGCCTAGTCCTTTTCTATACTTTCTTTGAAGGTGCTTGTTGAGAATTTACTAGAGACTTCTGGTAGAATTTTTATAATTAATAGCCAAGGCACATGCCAATAATTTCTGAGTAAATATGATGCCCATCTTCCATTCCTTATTCATCATTTTCTTAATTACAAATGTGAAGTACTTTCTGTAGTAGGGTTGTATAATGTGTGTGTGTTTACTGAGAGAGAAAAAGAGAAAGAGACAGAGAAAGAGAGAGATTTATTTTAAAGAATTTACTGACTGTGAAATCTGGCATGTTTGAACTCTGCAGATTGGGCAGATTGGTGGCAGACCAAGCTGATGTGACAGTTTGAGTCTGATCCCTGCCTGGAGGCAGAACTCCTTCACACCTGGGGACCTCAATCTTTTCTTTTAAGACCTTCAACTGATTAGATGAGGCCCACACAGGTTATAGAGCATAATCTGCTTTTCTCAAAATTTAAGTGAAAATCACATATAAAAAAATACCTCTGAAGTTATATCCAGACATGGATTTGATCAACTATCTGGATCCTCTGACCTACATAAGTTGTCACATAGAATTAACCATCACAAACGTGCATCGTACGTTCTCTGATAAGGGACCAAGAGAAGGAAGAAAACAGATGCGTCAACACAAAAATGCTCATAACAAAATAAGGAAGAAATACTCATAAGAATTAGAGTCCTGGAATGCCCGGGTGGCTGAGTTGGTTCAGCTTCCGACTCTTGGTTTTGGCCCAGGTCATGATGTCAGTGTCGTGAGATTGAGCACCACATGGGGCTCTGTGCTCAGCATGGAATCGCTGGAGATTCTCTCTCCCTCTGCCTTTGTCCCACCCACCACTTGCACTCTGAACAAAGAAACAAATGAACAAAGTCTTATGAAAAAAAGAATTAGAGTCCTTATTTCTGTAACTGGTCACATGGTCATAGCTGGTATTCTACCTGCTACTTTGGCTGCTCGTTCTACATTACATTCACTGTGAACAAGCACCTCAGCTGGTCATGATTCTTTATCTGGTGGAGTGATCCAACCTTTCATTCCTGAGTTTTGTGGACTACCAGTAGTTCTGCCTGGATTGGGCAGCTGTCCTTTTTCACTGACTTTCATACCAGGGCTTGCTGGTTCAAAGGAATCTCTTATACTACAGACATGCCCTCCATTTCCTCCACAGTGGATTAGCAGTCTCATTTTTCTGCGTAGTCAGGTCATTAAACACCTTACTTCTCATCATGTCATCTGTGAAGAGATAAGGATTTGGGCAGAAAGCTCCTGTGAATTGGCCGGCAAACACCCAGCAAACACGCTTCATGTGCTACAAGTCTGCAGTGCTGCCCTCTGGGCCTGGCCTGGGATCCCGAGTTCCAGCAGCTTGAACCCTGTGAGAAAGCCCTCAGTGAGTCAGGAACTGGTGAGGCCACCACCTCCTGCTACTCAGCCTCCTGGGGTACCCTCCCTGGCTCAGGCAGATGGGACCTGGGCCCTCACCCTCACTTAGATTTTCAGCCTTCCTTTTCTAGGGTCCTGTCCATCGAGCCCTCCGGTTGAGGAACCCTGAGTCACACCCCATGGGTCCACATGTCAACCAGAAGGAAATGGTTCCTTTCAGAGCTGCGGAATACCCTCAGAAACTTTCACGTCCCCACTGAGGCCATCCCCAACCATTGGTGCCACACTGGGCTGAAGAGTCAGAGGCTGATACCCGGCTATACTCCGTCCCTCAACTGTGCTCCCAGAAAGCTCCCCTGCGCAGGGGCCCTCGGGTGGGCAGCGTGTTCTCGGCGTGTTTTCCAGATGGCCACAATATGCACTGAGCGAGAAAGCACTCTAGGCCACGAGAGACAGTGCAGTTTGAATAGTCACCCAACGCCGGTCAATTCTCACGAGCTCTCTGCCCAAATCGATACCGATATCAATTTGGGCAGAAAGCTCGTGAGAATTGGCTGAAAAACCTGTGTCAAATTCACTTCATGAGCCACATGTTTGCAGGGCCACCCCCTGGGCCTTGCACAGGATCCTGAGTTGTCCCAGCTCGAACCCTGCCAGTAAGCCCACAGTGTGTCAGGCACAGGCAAGACCACCACCTCCTGCTACTCAGCCTCCTGAGGTACCTTTGGTGGTACTGGTAGATGGGGTCTGCCATGTCCCTAGGCCAGGGCCCTGACCCTCACCCGGTTTATCAGTCTTCCTTCTCCAGGGTCCTGTTCCTCGAGACCTCCAATTGGGTATGACTCAGGGCCCTGCCACCAAGAGGAAATGCTGCCTTTCAGAGCTGCACAAAAACCCTCAGAGCAAGAGAAAACTTCATGCCCCCACTGAGGCCATCCCCAACAGTCAACACCAAACTGGGAGGAAAAGTTGGAGGCTGATACCTGGCCCCAAACCCTCCCTTAACTCTGCTCTTAGAAAGCTCCCCTGGGCAGGGGCCCTTGGGTGGGCAGGGTCATCTCGGCACATTTTCTGGATGGCTGCAACATGCACCGAGCAAGAAATTGCTCTAGGCCTCAGGGGACAGTGCAGTCCCAATTGCTGCCCAACACCAACCAATTCTCATGAGCTTTCTACCCAAATCAATGGGGGACAGGGCGGTCCAGAGGGCCGCCCAATGCCACCCAATCCTCACGAGCTTTCCGCCCAATTGATTTGGGCGCCCTGTCCCCCGTGGCCTAGAGAGCTTTCTTGCTCGGTGCATGTCTCAGCCATTGGGAAAATACACTGAGACAATGCAGCCCACCTGGGATCCAGGCACAGTGGAGCTTTCCCAGAGCAGGGTTGTTGGAGGGGTTTTGGCCAGGTGTCAGCTTTCAACTTTTCAGCCTGCTGTGGCACCGTCGTTTGGGGATAACCTCAGTGGGGGCATGAAGGTTTCTCTCACTCTGAGGGTTTTCTGCAGCTCTGAAAGTCACCATTTCTAGCTTGGTCGCAGGTGGACTCGTGGCATGGGACTGAGGGTTACCCAATTGGAGGGCTTGAGGGACAGGACCCTGGAAAAAGAAGACTAAAAAACCAGGTGAGGGTTCAGGCCTGGGCCTGGGGCATGGCAGGCCCCATCTGCCAGCGCCAGGGAGGGGACCCCTGGAGGCTGAGGAGCAGGAGGCATTGGCTTCACCTGCACCTGACTCACAGAGGGCTTTCTGGCAGGGTTCGAGCCAGGACAACTCAAGATCCCCGGCCCGGCAGACATGCGTCACATAAAGGGAGTTTGCTGGGGGTTTTCTGGCCAATTCTCATGAGCTCTCTGCCCAAATTGATAAAGATTTTTGCAGAAAACTAGTGAGAAATGGTTGGTGTTGGGCAACCCTTCGGACTGCCCTGTCCCCTGTGGCCTAGAGCACTTTCTTGCCTAGGGCCTGTCTCGGCCATCTGGAAAACGTGTGGAGACGACGGGGCCCACCCGGGGGCCGCAGTGCAGGGGAGCTTTCCTGGAGCAGAGTTGAGGGAGGGGTTGTGGCCAGGCGTCAGCCTCCAACTTTTGACCCACCGTAGCGCCAGAGTTTGGATATGGCCCTGTTGGGTCACAAAGGTTTCTCTCACTCTGAGGCTTTTCCACAGCTCTGAAAGGCATGGGTGGCAGGTGGACTTGTGGGGTGTGACTCAGGGTTCCCCAATTGGAGAGCTCGAGGGACAGGACCCTGGAAAATGATTCCCCTTTCTCCATAACTTCTCCAACACTTGTTTCCTGTGCTGTTCATTTTGGCTATTCTAACTGGTGTAAGGTGGTATCTCAAACTGGTTTTGATTTGAATCTCCCTGATGATAATGATGATGAACATTTTTTCATGTGTCTGTTAGCCATTTGTATGTCTTCTTTGGAGAAGTGTCTGTTCCTCTCTACTCATTTTTTGACGAGATTATCTGCTTTTTTTTTTTTTTTTTTTTTGTGGGAATGCAAATTTATTTATTTATTTTTATGTGTATATTTTTAATTTATTTATTTTCAGAAAAACAGTATTCATTATTTTTTCACCACACCCAGTGCTCCATGCAATCCGTGCCCTCTATAATTCCCACCATCTGGTACCCCAACCTCCCACACCCCTGCCACTTCAAACCCCTCAGATTGTTTTTCAGAGTCCGTAGTCTCTCATGATTCACCTCCCCTTCCAATTTACCCCAACTCCCTTCTCCTCTCTAACACCCCTTATCCTCCATGATATTTGTTATGCTCCACAAATAAGTGAAACCATATGATAATTGACTCTCTCTGCTTGACTTACTTCACTCAGCATAATTTCTCCCAGTCCCATCCATGTTGCTACAAAAGTTGGGTATTCGTCCTTTGTGATGGAGGCATAATACTCCATAGTGTATATGGACCACATCTTCCTTATCCATTTGTCCGTTGAAGAGATGTTCATCATCATTAGCCCTCAGGGAGATTCAAATTAAAACCACACTGAGATATCACCTTACACCAGTTAGAATGGCTAAAATTAACAAAACAGGAAACAGCATGTGTTGGATAGGATGTGGAGAAAGGGGAACCCTCTTACACTGTTGGTGAGAATGCAAGTAGGTGCATGCAGCCTCTTTGGAGAACAGTGTGGAGATTCCTCAAGAAATTAAAAATAGAACTTCCCTATGACCCTGCAATTGCACTCCTGGGTATTTGCCCCAAAGATACAGATGTTGTGAAAAGAAGGGCCATCTGTACCCCAATGTATATAGCAGCAATGGCCACGGTCGCCAAACTATGGAAATAACCAAGATGCCCTTCAACGGACGAATGGATAAGGAAGATGTGATCTATATACACTATGGAGTATTATGCCTCCATCAGAAAGGTTTATCTGCTTTTTTGAGTGTTGAGTGTTGAGTTTGAGGAGTTCTTTATAGATCTTGGATAACAGCCCTTTGTCTGTACTGTCATTTGCAAATATCTTCTCCCATTCCATGGGTTACGTCTTTGTTTTATTGACTGTTTCCTTTGCTGTCCAGAAGCTTTTGATCTTGATGAAGTCCCAAAAATTCATTCTTGCTTTCATTTCCTCTAGGATTTTGATAGATTCCTGCCTCACGTTGAGGTCTTTTATTCATTTTGAGTTTATCTTTGTGTATGGTGTAAGAGGATGGTCAAGCTTTATTCTTCTATATATACAGCTGTCCAATTTTCCCAGTACCATTTATTGAAGAGTCTGTCTTTTTTCCACTGAATATTTTTTCTTGTTTTGTCAAAGACTATTTGATGATAGAGTTTTGCATTCATACCTGGGCTCTCTCATCTGTTCCACTGGTCTATGTGTCTGTTTTTGTGCCAGTACCATGCTGTCTTGGTGATCACAGCTTTGTAGTAAAGCTTGAAATCAAGCAACATAATGCCCCTGGTTTTGCTTTTCTTTTTGAACATATCCTTAGCAATTTGGGATTTTTTCTGGTTCCATACAAATTTTGGGATTGCTTGTTCCAGCACTTTGAACAATGCTGGTGGAATTTTGACCGGGATGGAATTGATGGAATTGAAAGCTCTGTGGAGTACAGACATTTTAACAATGTTTATTCTTCCGTTCCATGAGCATGGAATACTTTTCCAACTTTTTGTGTCTTTTTCAATTTCTTTCATGAGTATTCTTTAGTTCCCCAAGTACAGATGCTTTACCTCTTTGGTTAGGTTTTTTCCAAGGTATTTTGTGGTTCTTGGTGCTATAGTAAATGGAATCAATTCTTTAATTTCTCTTTCTGTATTTTCATGGTTAGTGAATAAGAAAGCAAGTTATTTTTGTGCATTGATTTTGTATCTTGCCACATTACTGAATTGTTATATGAGTTCCAGTAGTTTGGGGGTGGAGTCTTTGGGGTATAAAGTATCACATCATCTGCAGAGAGAGAGAGTTTGACTTCTTTCCCAAATTGAGTACGTTTTATTTCTTTTTACTGTCTCTTGTTTCTAGGACTTCTAGTACTATGTTGAACAGGAGTGGTGAGAGTGAACATCCTTGTCGTGTTCCTGATCTCAAAGGGAAGGCTGTCAGGTTTTTCCCATTGAGGATGATATTTGCTGTGGGTTTTGCATAGATAGATTTGATGAAGTTGAGGAATGTTCCCTCTGTCCCTATACTTTGAAGCATTTTAATCAGGAACAGATGCTGTATTTTGTCAAATTCTTTTTCTTCATCAATTGGGAGGACCATGTGGTTCTCTTCTCTTATTGATTTCTTCTGTCATATTGACTGATTTACAAGTATTGAACCACCCTTGCATCCCAGAGATCAAACTCACCTGGTCATGGTGGATAATCCTTTCAATGTACTGTTGGATCCTATTAGCTAGGATCCTGTTGAGAATCTTGGTGTCCATATTCATTGGGATATTGTTCTGAAATTCTTCTCTTTCATGGGATCTTTGCCTAGTTTGAGGGCCAGGTTAATGCCGGCTTCATAGACAGAGATGAGAAGTTTTCATTCTCTTTCTATTTATCTCTTTTTCTATTTATTTTCCTTCTGTTTTCTGTTTATCTAAAGAACCACATAAGCATTGGCATGGGGTCATCATGTGAAAGTTTCTACAAATGCTAGTATGGCAAATTTTTAACTCATGTTGACTGTACTTCCCCAATGGCAAGTCTTACAGGTAACGCCCAGAAGTCAAGACAAGGATTGTGAGCAATGAGCATCCACTTGGACACTGTGCCTTCTCTTGAGGGAAGCCTGGTGATTCTTGGGCCTCAGTTTATTGTACACCAAGTAGCACCTCAATAAACCTGGGGGGAAATGTCATCACCACTGAAAAACATGTTCACAGGGTGGTAAATGAACAAAACCACACTTCAGAATCTCTGTTAATGAGTCAGTAATAACTTCACCTAGCAATAAACCTCACCTCTGAGCAGGCTTTAGATTTCCCTCATGGCATTTAAACAAGCATGAGAAAAGAAAAGGCACCATCATGGTCTTTGTATGCTGTGTGAAGGAACAGAGACTTGAGGACTACTAGATGAGAAACTGGGCACTGAAGTTTTGGTGCCCTGGTTCCAAAGCCCAAGCACTTTCTCTCCACATCTCCACTGCCTGGAAGGGACTGTAAATTTCTACTGAGTTTGGCAACAACTATGGCTTTAGTCCTTGCTTGAGAGAGCCTCCTGTGGGGACACATGCCAGGTGCAAGACATCAGGTCTAGTCCTTGCTCAGCATTCAAGTACGTTTAGCATCCAGTGGGTATTTCCCACACTGATGCTTCACTGTTTCTCCTTCCCTCACTCACAAACTCTTTTTGGATTACAGGCAGTTTCAGATTTAATCCTCCCATAGTCTTCATAGTCTGGAGTTCTGGAGCAGTGTTCCTTGCTGTATCAGTCAGGCCCTGGGGCAGTCACATCCCACATTCACCTCTGGAAGGAGTTGAGGAAAATTCGCTCCAAATTTCCCCAATTGGGATCTAACATTTCACTTCAGATAATGTTGCCGAAAGTGGAAATGCAGTTGACTTTTGGGTAATCTGTCTTCTTCAACTAAGCCAGCCATTGTTTCTGTGTGATTATCAGAAGACCCTATTCTTCAGGGATTGAGCATTAAGGTGGGCACCTGGCTTCCTTACAAAGAGGAACAAAGAATGGGCTATGTGTTGCAAGTTGGAGGAAGAAAAGGTCAGGGATGGGAGAGGAAAAACACCACCTAGATTTTTGCCAAAATGACCACTTAAAATAGGCTCTTGCTTGCTTATGTGGACCTTTTTTTTTTTTTTTAAGATTTTACTTATTTATTTGACAGACAAAGGCCACAAGTAGGCAGAGAGGCAGCCAAAGAGAGAGAAAGAGAGAGAGAGAGAGGAGGAGGAGGAGGAAGCAGGCTGCCCGCTGAGCAGAGAGCCCAATATGGGGCTCGATCCCAGAACCCTGAGATCATGACCTGAGCCAAAGGCAGAGGCTTAACCCACTGAGCCACCCAGGCGCCCCTATGTGGACCTTTTGAAGGAAACAAACTTAGGTCATCATTTTGAATAAATATAAAATGAGACAAATTATGGTTTGAATTTTCCTTTTTGATCATGTATATGTATGAAATATCTTGCAATTGAATGGACTTTGTTTACCCTGTCAGTGTCAATGTTTCCCTCCACAAAACAAAACCTGAGACAGCTAGACTGATACATATCACTTATTCACTCCAGAAACTCCTAGAAATCCATAAACTCCAGATTATTGTTCCCAAGCCATAAACAGGGAGACTCTTAGGATCATGAAGGTTACCTGGTGGACTCCATGGGTTAATGCAGCACTCAGAGCCAAGGACTGGACCTTATGAAGAAAAAGATTCCTGAGAGCATAAGGAAGACACCAGGCACATCAGACCATGAGGTAGATGAAGGGTCTAAGGTTTCAAGATCAGAAGACTCGGTAGAGTGTCCTCACTTCCAGATACTGCTGAGGTAGGAAGGAAATAGCTGCATGAGTAGCAGAAGACTTAAAGCCAGAAGCATTTTGGTGATCATGTGCATCTGACTTGGCTGTTTGAGGGACGAGTGTGGAAGGAATTTGCACAGAACACCTTATGGCTCATTGGATACAGTGACACAGCAATGGCCAGGACGTGCTCCCTGATCAGCAAGTATACAGGTTGGGAACCTGTGCGTGTGAGAGCATTCTGCTAAGTAGTTAGTAAGTTCCTGAAACCCAGGCATGTTTATAGGGGGCAGCTCAGGACATAGCTTTGGGGCAGGGCTGACTCAGCAAGTCCTGGGTGAGTCAAACCACAAACTTATGTCAAGTTCCCAGGGGATGGTGGGCTGGGTCTTGAAAAACTGGGGAGGCAGAGCTGTGGGTACAAGGGGAATAGACTGAGAGCTAACTTGTCAGAATCTGAGTAGAGCTCTGAAGGGAAGTTTACCTGAGCCTTGGCGGCCAGGGCCCTTCACAGTCTACTTCTAAGGAACAGAGACTCTCAGTGCTGGAATGAAACAGCGGGGCACATAAAACTATATGCCTTCATTTTATTTTATTTTTTAAAAGATTTTATTTATTTATTTGACAGAGAGAGAGACACAGCGAGCGAGCGAGAGAGAGAGAGAGCACAAGCAGGGGGAGTGGGAGAGGGAGAAGCAGACTCTCCACTGAGCAGGGAGCCCAATGTTGGACTCGATCCCAGGACCCTATAATTATGACTTGAGCTGAGGGCAGACGCTTAATGACTGAGCCACCCAGGCACCCATATACACCTTCATTTTAGAAGAGAGAAGACTTGGATTCATTCTAATATGTAAGGGAACTGCTGGATGATATGGTTGTTCTATATCCATTTTTAAAGTACTCTCTACCCCCAACGTGGGGCTCAACCTCATGACCATGACATCGAGAGTCTCTCACTCTTCTGACTGTGTCAGCCAGGTGCCCCTATTTTGAATTTTTTTTTTTTTTTAGAAAAATTGATACTGTTTTCCATAGTGGCTGTACCCACTTACAGTCCTAACAACAGAGCCTGTTTACAGTCCCACCAAAAGAGCACAGTTCCCTTTCCTCTAGATCTTGGCAAACCTTCTTGTTCGGTCTACTGGATACTAGTCATTCTGACAGGTGACAGGTGACATCATTTTGGGCTTTGATTTGCATTTCCCTGATGATATGAATATTTTGGATATGAGACATTTAACAATTAGGTAGTTTGCAAGTATTTTCTTCTCTTCAGTATGCTGTTTTTTCAGTGTGTTGATGACTGGAGATTTCCTTTGCTGTACAGAAGGCTTTTAGTTTGATGCAGTCCCATTTTATTTTTCATTGAAACTTTTGCTTCTGATGTCAAATCCAAAAATCAGTGTCAAGAGGGAAGTCAAGAAACATTCTTCTAAAAAAATGTGTTAAGGGGGATAAATGAATAGATCTCTGCTGATTCCTCTGTGCCCCATTGTTTTAATAGACTCTTGGCTGGCTTAGTTAGCACATCATCTGACTCTTGATCTCAGAATCTGGTGTTCAAATTTTGTTCATGAAATTTATTATAAAAAATCAGGGGTGCTAATAACATTCTGCCCAATTTTCAGCTACGTATTTCATGGGTGTAGCTGTTTTGTTGAAGTCCTTGACACATTGTGACTTTGTTGTTGTGGATCGGGTGGGATAGACATTCAGTTGCATTGCTTTACTTGAGGTAGCCCAGTGTTTCCAAAGCCACTTTTTTTGTGTGATTTTATTTTATTTTATTTTTTCTTTTATTTTTTTCATTTATTTATTTTCAGCATAACAGTATCATTATTTTATCGCCACACCCAGTGCTCCATGCAATCTGTGCCCTCTATAATACCCACCACCTGGTACCCCGACCTTCCACTCCCCCGCCACTTCAAACCCCTCAGATTGTTTTTCAGAGTCCATAGTCTCTCATGATTCACCTCCCCTTCCAATTTACCCCAACCCCTTTCTCTCTACCTCCCCATGTCCTCCAAAGCCACTTTTGGTGGAGACTATTGCTTCCCTATTTTATATTCTTGGAGCTTTTGTTCTAAATTAATTGACTACATATGTGTGGGGTTTTTGCTGGATTTTCTGCTCTGAAAGCATGATGCCTCCTGTTTTGTTCTTTCCCCAGATGGCTTTGTCTATTCAGGGCCTTCTGTGGTATCATTCACTTTGTAGGATTATTGGTTTTATTTCTGAAAATGCCATTAGATCTTGATGGGGTTTTCACCAAATATTTAGATTGCTTTACACACTGTGGACCTTTGGATTACATATATTCTAGGGATCCATTAGCATGGGGTGTCTTCAGACTTAATTCTGGCTTTTTCAAATTCTTTCATTAATGATTTAAGTTTTCAGTATGCAGGTCTTTCACCTCTGGGTGAAAATAATTCCTATGTATCTTATTCTTTTTGAGTGATTATCAATTACAAACTATTTTCTTAATTTCTGTTCTTGACAGCACGTTATTCGTGTATAGAGATGAAACTCATTTTTGTATATTAAATCTGTGTCAATAAGTTTAGGACTTAATCCATCTGTTAGTTCTGCAAGGATTTTTGTAGAGTCATTAAGGGTTCAATATATGGCATCATCTTCTCCTAATAAGTAAAAAATTAGCTGGGAAGATAGGGTGATGTCATCTAACTGGGAAAAGAGGATACAGATATGCTGAGTGATAGTTTTCAATTTTTCTAAAATGTTTTATGGTTAATGTAAGCACAGGAATCCATAAATATGGCTTGTTTTCTTTCAACTGGATATACAGAGCTTTGGTGTAGACCAGTTATCTTCCCCACTACCCCACCGTACACCCTGTGCCTCTTGGGAAGCATCCACCATTCTCCCTACTTCCTATCCTGAACTCAGGACCTGTTTAAGCTTCTCAGAAAATATTTCTCGAAATAGTGCACTTTTTTCACAGATTTCCTAGAAGACACCCTTCAAGACACTGAATTTTACAGAACTGTTTGGATGTCTCTGAATCCTTGAAGATGCCCAACATTGACTGTGGCTTGCTTTGCAGACACATCAGGGAACTCCTGCAATGTCTCTTGTGGCCACCAGAGGGGGGGAGTGTGCTCTTAACAAGGACACTGCTCCACCTCCACACAAGATACAAGTTAACCTCCTTTTCACAATCTCAGCGAATTTCTTCAAGGATAGAATAAATATTATTCTACAAATTCTTGTGGCTCTATTGACCAGTCCCTTTTTACACATACAAATACATAACATTATAAATGACTGAAGGAAGGTCCATGGACCCTGCCCTCAGAGGAGACACAAAATGAACCCCATATGGGTCACAATTTTAATTTAAGAGCTAAAGCTATAAACCTCAGAGAAGAACGCCTAAGAAGAAATATTCCTGACCTTAGCTTTGGCATCTGTTTCTTAAGAACGACACCAGAATCAACAAGTGGAAGAACAGGTGCATGGGTAAATTGGTCACTGACAAGAATGCCTTCCCTCTGGGCTACACACGTGCTCCCAGGCACCAGGCAGGAACCATAGGAGTCATTTCTTTCTACATACCACTTAGCAGTACCCATTACATTCTCCAATTTAGGGAAGAGGTATGTAGCTTCAGAGCCCTGCTTGGGGTCACCCAGCGACAAAGAGGCTGAGCAGGGGCTAGAACTGCTGTCTCTCTGCCATTGGACTCTGTGTTCCATCCACAACTCACTCCTGGAACTCAGAGTGCAGAAAGCTCCACAGGCCTGGAGACCTCACTGAATCCAAGGGGCAGCGATGCCACCTCTGACTAGGGCTTGTCCCGCATCTGTTGTCTGATGATGCTGTGCCTTGGCACTAAGGACTCTTCCAGTACCAGCCAGCTTTTGTCTGGGTAGGAGGAGGTTTCTCCCTGGGTATAAAGGCTCATGTAACCTCAGAGTTGAGAAGTCTCCTCTGAAGCATCTGCATGCAACTTTCTCGTGAGGTAAGGCCCATAATGCTGGAAGCCCTGGGTTCAAATCCTGCCTGGGACTCAATGTGGAGCATGGAAAGGGGCAGTTTCTTAAAACCTTTGTTTCCTTCATCAAATCGAGACAGCATTTCTACCTTCCTCATGGAATTGTTAGGGGGATTGACGGACATGATTCATTCTCTCAAAAGATACTGAGTAATCCTTAGCTTTGCCTGTTAAAATTAGCCCACTGGGAGCACATTGCTGTCATGGGCTCTGGGTTTCTGCCTTACTGTGTCCCTTCAGCCTGCCAGTCCAGGCTCCCCTGACTCAGTTGTCCTTCCAGAAAGCCTTCATCCCCTCCAGTATGGGATCCCACAACACTGGGGCTCATCCATCAGGCCCAGGCCAGCCCTGGGACCAGATGTCACCCAGAGCTTGTGTCCGGAACATGGACAATCCTCATTGTGGAGACTGGCAGGCAGGAGCCCCCACAGCTGTTACCCATTTTTGGAACAAATATTGGGGTGCCTTGTGGTGGGGCTCTTTCTCCCCAAAGCAGGGAAATGAGCTTCTCTCAGTTCCATCACGACTGTCCCGCTTTTCCCGCACCGTGTAATCATTCGTACGTATTCGTACGTGGGCTTCCTTGGATGCCTGAGTCCCAGAGCCTTTTTGTAGTTGGAGCTGAAAGTATTTTATGGGCATCATTTTGGTTTTTGTTGGACCTATTAGTAGGATGAAGCCTGGCCACTCCCTACAAGCCAACACAACGCCTGTGCCATGGACCAATATGGCAGTGCCCAGCCCATGGCAGCCCTTCCCTTAGTGCTCAGAGCTCTCCTTTCTCACTGAGTCCCACTCACTGGTGTTTCTCTCTCTTCCTGCAGAGAGAGCCCCAAATGTCCTCTCTCTGAAGATGTACCTTCTGTGCCTGGTTAGCTCCATGTTATGGCAGAGAAGACAGGAATTACTGACAATGGTCTCTATTACAGCATCAGATCAAGTGGACTCCCCTTTACCAGACTTTGTGGGAGAAAAGGGGGTCCCAGCAGGAAGCACAGCCCCCTCTCTCAGACAGGCTCAACTTGAGGGATGCCAAGTTTGGGGTTGGAAGGGTCAGGGGGTCACAGCTAGAGGATCCTGAGGGGTGTTGACGAGCTGTGTCCAGTGCCAAATCCCCTAGTTAAGGCTCTGTCCATCCTGCAGCTTCCATGAGCAGCCAATGTGTTTTGTAAAGGCCTCTCTTGCTCACACAAGTTCAAGTGGTTCTTGCTGTTGCCACTAAAACTACAACTGGATGAACACTTGTCTGTAACCCACTGACATGCACTGTCCTTAGAGGTTCCTCCCTGAGAGGATTGGGTTTAGCCAGGAAGGACAGGGATCAAGCTGAGAAGAGTGGTCTGGCCTGAACCCCTCTGCTGGCCTGGAGCAGGGTGTGGTTGCTCTAGTTAGAATCTGAGTTACAAAGCACGAGGGGCTGGAGGGGCTGGAGTGTGTCACCAGACAGCGCATGGGTGAGGTGTGTTCCAGGACACAACGCAAGGAAGCCTGTGGGAGAGGACATATGAGGGGCATTGTGCGCAGGCTCTTCCATGCTCTATGGTCACTACCAATACCCTGATGGCATCACTGTTGGCTTGTCCTCCTCATGTTTCAGTTCTCATCTATAGAACCCGGGATCCTTCCTTACCAAAGCAATTCTTCTCCTTAATAAAGAGGGCATAGAGGAGCCAGCAGCCAGTCCCCCCAAAATGTGGTTAAAGTGTGTTTCAGTATTCGTGTTTATAGGAATCATTCCTAAAGAAACAGAGATTTATAGCACAGACATGCTTATCAGTTACATTATGAGAGTCAAATAATTGGAAATGGCTTAGTTATTCAATGATATGTCTGCTGAATGCTGTCACTGAGAATGCCCAAGGGGACAGCAGTGACAGTGCCTGTGCACTGTGGGGACATATGGTAGAACAAGAGCTCAGTCCTGGAAGCTTCCCTGACCCACTCTGACACACACACACACACACACACACACACACACACACACACTACCCTTAAAGGGGAAGGCAGGGAAGAAGGACACTGTGTCACTGTGTCTTATGGGCAATTATTTCTTGGTAGAAGGAATGTGACTTTTTTCATATTTAAATCATTATTTACTAAGTAAACATAGTCTGGATAACACCTAAAGAACTATTTACCTTATTACCTAACTTATTAGCAATAAATGAGAATATTTAAGATATAATTTTAATATTTTATAATATGCCCATTAGAATACTCTAAATGTAGACTATCCAGGAAAATAAAAGAATTGAAAGTTGTCTCATGGCCCCAGACATTTCTCTTGTGCTTTCTGCTTTTCAAGGCATCCTTGTAAAAGGGAACCCTATCACAGATAATGAAAATAGTTCATTTGGGGGATTCCTGTGATCTTTGTTCTTTCAGGAACATTCCTATGTAATAAAATGTAATTTGTATAAAAGAATTAGAAAATGTGAATCATTCTTATAATCTGCAGACAGACACAGATGCCCATATTGTAGGATTCCAGGCACATGAAAAACCAAGACGAGGTAAAGAGCGGTTTCAGGGACTGGGGTGAGGGAATGAGCAGTGAGTGATTAGTAGCACAGGTGTCTCTGATAGAAATGTTGTAGAAGTAAGTGATTGTGCCAAACTCTGAATGTACCTAATGAAACCTCGATATACCATTGAAAAATATGTGAGTAAAACTTTATGTAAACTCAAATTCTACTTATTTAATGAACAAAAACTATTAAGGCATTACACAGTTGTATACAAAACACAAATATTATAAAGAAGGCAATGACAGGGGAGGGGAAGGCATTTTGGGGGGCTGCAGCCTTCACCAGCTAATGCTCGGGGTCTAAGGCTGGTTGCTTCACTGAGGGCTCTTCAGGAACCCCAGGAGCAGGGGCAGGACCCTGCTGTATCGCCCTTGACCCACAAGGACAACAAGAAGCCCCAGTTCAGGTGTATCTTCTCTCTCTTTATTTCCGCAAGTCTACACACTTATAAACGTTTACATGACCAATCAGTGAGCAGGGTACAGGAGGGAGCAAATCAGACTGTGCACCTAAATGAACAACTTCGCTAGCAACCAATGCTGTTTACTTCCTCTTTGGGCGTTCCGCTTAGTCTCACGAGGCAATCCTAACCTGGCAACTAGCCAGGCGCCATCTTTTTTAATGGTGGAGGCCGCTCTGGCCAGGGGCCTGCCTCCGACATCTGTCCCTTTTTTCTATTATGGCAGGGATCGTGCCTGTCTTAGGTTGTCAGTGGCGGGGAATATCCTTACCCGTCATCAGATGGCAGATATCAATGATCTGCGTCCTGTCTTAGGTTGGCATATTTCCCCCACCAATCTTACCCGTCGTTGACTACCGATCCAGCATACTTAGCCACACTTGGGGGGATGTTCCAGCCTCGATGGCTAACAAGGCCTGCACCATGGCTTGCTGTTGCCTAGGTTGCTGTCGCCTCCAAATTTGCAGTTTCCTTGCTAGTAGAATCAAGCCCACTACGAGGTTTGTCATCAGACCAATTACGCTAGCCCATTGTTTTGTAAAGGTTAACACATCTTGCAATATTTTGATTATCTCTGGGAGGGTTGCAAGCTCAACTCTGGTGTTATTTATCCTTGTTATTCCTAGTAGCAGGTGCTGAGTGTAGTTTTGGAATTCTGCGGGCAAGTATTGGGAGAGCTGTCGGGAGACATTCTGTAAGTCACTCATATTAGTATAGGCTATGGGAGTTACCCAAATTGCGGGGAAGGGTGCTATACATCCCAGTCCCAATAGGGCCCCCAATATGTCCACTTGTTCTTGAACCAAATCCACTCTCTGGTTGACTATCAGGATTCCTGCTTGCAGATGTGCATTGATCTGAGTCTGTGTTTGAAGGGCAGCCGCCGTTCCTTCTGCAAGGGTGTTCACAGCTTCCGCAGTGGGTATAGTTGCAGCAAGCGAGACTGCTGCTGCCATGGCAGCTGCTGTAGATATAGCCAATGCTGTCACAATGGCGGCTGTGATACCAAAATCTCTCTTCTTTCTGGATAGCACTACTGGAATGGAAACTGGGATAGGAACATGGGTAGGGATACACATAATCACAGCCAGCTTGAAGGCCGTGACATTCCAGCACTGGGAAAAATAGCAATTCTTAGTGCAATTCAACGTATCTTTCAGCTCGCTAGCATTTGTTACGAGGAAAAGGAACGGTGGCGAGACGCATATGGGAGTGGGCTGATAAGTAATATTATTGGGACAAGACACATTAACTGTTGTCTCAAAGGTACTAGAGTCATTTTGTTTATAAGAACACTTGAGGAATTTGCCACCATTTAACATGGACACTGCTGAGATATCAGTGCATGCTCCTAGCAAGTTATAGACCTGCCATGCATCAAAGGGAGAGGAGGGATTGCCTTGCTTAGGATTTTGAAAGGAATAATTGTATCCTGTAAAGGTATTATTTTTATAAGTAGGAAAGTGTGGAGTGAATGTAAAGCTATGCATTTCATTGATGTAAACTGAGCGCAAGGTACTCTGACATCCAGACCACTCCGGTGGCCATACCCTGTTATTGGTGCACCTGGGCAACTTAAAAGGTTGATATGGCCCCAAGGCATTAATAGGTTTCACAGGGACCGAACCCTGGATCACAGGTGATCCCATTGAGGTATGTT
Source organism: Mustela putorius furo (assembly GCF_011764305.1). Lineage (NCBI taxonomy): Eukaryota > Metazoa > Chordata > Mammalia > Carnivora > Mustelidae > Mustela > Mustela putorius. Next base: position 97,013 of record NW_025422041.1, on the reverse strand, counting down.
TAGCAAGCCTTCATCTAGGAACCATGGAGCCACCTTTTCCACTATATTCAAAAAGGCCTGAGCAGTTTTTGCTTTTAGTGGAGTTCCATTGGATTTCAGCAGGTCTTTTAAAGACCCTTCCAACCGCACTTTAGATACTTCAGATCCCATTATGAACACACAGACAACAGATGCAGACGTTAAAGACACTAACTAGCACATTAACTTTTTACACGCATATACTTCAGTCGACCTTTACTCCCTGCTTTACCGCGGAATTCCCAATTTTGGACGTGGCTAAGGTCCCCGCTTACCTGCGGACCTTTACTCCCCACTTTCCTGCGGATTACCTTGCAAGATTCCTTTATTTAGTTCCCGGGTTTCGGCACCAGTTATCGCCTTCGGCCGCAAGGACAAGAATCCCCAGTTCAGGTGTATCTTCTCTCTCTTTATTTCCGCAAGTCTACACACTTATATACGTTTACATAACCACTCAGCGAGCAGGGTACAGGAGGAGCGAATCAGGCTGTGCACCTAAACGAACAACTTCACTAGCAAACCAATGCTGTTTGCTTCCTCTTTGGGCGTTCCGCTTAGTCTCACGAGGCAATCCTAACCTGGCAACTAGCTAGGCGCCATCTTTTTTAATGGCGGAGGCCGCCATGGCCAGGGACCTGCCTCCGACACTGCTGGACCTCCAGGTCAGGCAAAGGGGTTGATGGTTCTTCCATCTCAGGAGAGTGAATTAGAGCCCTGACTACCACCTGCACTGGTCCCAACAAGGCAAGTGCTGTCACTGTTTTTCCTGATGGGTAAGCCACAGCAGGAGGGATGGGGTGGGCCAGCTCAGGCTCCAAAGATGCAGCAGGTGCCAGAGCAGGTTCTGGGACCAGCTCCTGAGGTGTATCCGGACCTTGCTCTGGGGCTGGTGCTGTAGCTCCAAGAAGAGAAAGTATCATCAGCACGACCCACTTCCCTTTTTCCTTATAATAAAATAAACTTTTCCCACCACTCAGTGTGGTCTGCTTTCAAGACCCAATTCCTGGAAGGTCTCCCCAACTGAAGCCCATGGGGACAGGTATCTGGGACTACTCGCTCCACTTGGCCCAACCTGTAGCCCACACTCTCTCCTTCTCAGGCTCCCATGAGCCACCCCCAGTCCTCCTCACCCCCAGGCTCTGGCTCTGTGGGCTTAAGCTGTTGCAGCTGTGAGAGCAGAAGCTGGACACGGCATTCCAGGTATGAGACTGGCATATTAAGCCCCAGGTATGCCAACAGCATATTCAGGCTGGGTAATTCTGGGGGCTGGAAAAGATCCCCAAGATATGGTTCTAGCCATGTGCTCAAGATGGAATAGAGTGCCCTAGGGACAGACAGGTAGGCAGAGAAGTCAGAGGACAGGGCACCCATCCTAACCAATATCCCAGGGAACCCCTGTGGGAAACTGGGCCCCTGGGTTTCCAGTTCCTGTCAGAGTCCAGTCCTAGTCCTGGTCCACCTGTGATCTGGCAGTCCTGCCTGAGACAGGCCTGGTCACAGACAGCAGGCTGGCAAAAAGGCACTGTGAGTGGGAGTCTTTGATTAACGGTGTGACCATTTCTGTCCTTAGACCGAGGAGAGTGTCCAGCTCCCCTGATGTCTCCTTGCCCACTTGCCACTTGAATTCAACTGCCGGTGCCAAGGAGGGGTAGTGTCTGGCCTCCTAATTACCCTCACTACACATGCCACTGCTCTGTGAAGATCCCACCAAGGAGTAAACTAAGGGACTTTGTCTCTAGCCAGGCCTTCCCAGAACCCTCCCAATGCCTCAAACGTTCCCTCCTGTATGCATGTGCTGCCTTATTCACTAGGTACCATGAGTGGGTCTCCTTCCATTGATACTAATATCTCACAGGGTGTGGTATGTCTGCTCCTTTAGCACTCACTGGGTCTCCTGAGAATCATCTGAGAACCCAGTGTCCAGGTTCCAACAGAATGCTGTGTGATGGTTCCTAAATCCTCAGTTCAGGGTCCCAGAATTGGGGTAGTGATAAGGCCAGGAGAGGGCAGGGATGGAGAATGACCCTCTTAGGGGTTCAAGATGTCCTCCATTCCCCTATGCTCTCCCATAGTGCTCACATACCAACCACATCTCCCCCAGGACAACTTTCCATTTTCCAGAAGAAGCTCTCAGACCTTTACCCTAAAGCACGAATAACAGATGTGTGGTTGAAGGTCCAGCAGCCCCTCTAATTTTCAGTACCTCGCTTGCCCGGTGGAGAGGGAAGGCCCTCCTTTATCAGCTAAAGCTCACTCATATATTCCGCTTCTCCTGGGCTCTGCCAACCTCATCATAGCTGGAGAAAATGCGCCCATTTCTAGAGGAGGCCAGGGGACACCACATGAAATGTCCTGTGAATGCTACATCTCATCATCTGACACACTACTACTCTGTAGTCCTGGGGTGCTGCCTGTTCTCTGTAGGGATACCATTCAGCTCCCAGATGAATGCCTCTACTGAGTGGAGCTTCCTGAATGCTTGATGAATGAAGGGGCCCCAAACAGCCATCACAGATATGTGAGTGGGCCTGGCCCCTTACTCACACCCACGATCCCCAGATGGAGTCTCAGATCTCCCTTTAAATGGCAAAACAGCCCAGCACAAGACCATAGTGATAGTGAAGGATGAGGCAGAGGTTTCATCGTGAGTAGCAGGAGAATGCTAAAATTTCCTGACCACAGGCCCTCTAGCAGACTTTTCCACAGGAGCAGACACCCAGGTGTACTTTCCCCACAAGACCCCACTGAGTCCCTGTAATAAATCTGCCCCAGGTAGGAGCAAATTGAGGCTTTGTGAAGTTTGGGGACATGCCAAAGTCTCACAACCAGGCATTGGCCCAATCACACTTGGCAGTTAGGGGCAGAATGCTCATCTTGCAAATAAGAGGTCCAGCACATCTTGGGTGGTGGCAAAGGCTCGGTGTGTACTCAAGAATATGTAGACATACTTAAGATCTCTTCTTAGGTAGGCAGGCACCAGGTGTTTTATTTCTGTCTCCAGCGTGTTGGCCCAGTTGGTCCATAGCATGGAGGTCTCATTTCCCTTCCTGTTGGATCCATTTTTACCATGAAGTGAATCAGGGGAGACATGAGTCAGTGCTATAGCCACCAGGAGAGTTGGGGATTGGAGGGAAGACTGAACCCCCAGATCTCAGTGACTTGTGGCAAGAGGTGGGACAAGAGAGCCCACAGTCCTAAAAAGAATAAGGTGACTCAGTGTTTCATTGGGTTAAACGTAAGGCTCTTGGTTTTGGTCCAGGTCATGGTCTCAATGTCCTGAGACTGAGCTCCTCATAGGGCTGTGTACATGGGGCAGTGTCTGCTTAATTATTCTGTCTCTCCCTCTGCTTCTCCCCACTCTCCCCCTGCCTCTCTCTCAAATCCATCAATCGACCAATCAATTAGTTAACTTTTAAGGGAAAAGAAAAAAAATGTTCTTGGCATCTATTAAAGGAATTGAAGGAAATTATGTCTGATCTTGATAGTATCTCAGGTCACTTTGTGAACTGAGTATTGATAGAACCTCTCTGCATGAATGGCATGGATCCTATGATTTCTGATAACATCTCCCATTCTTGAGACGAGAACACAGAGATGTTTTAGGTGAGTGAGCTTAGAATATTAGGGCATGGAGGATGTAGGATGCAGTACTGTGTGTTGGTGACAGAAGGGGATCACATTAAAGTCCTGCATCAGTAAAGGGCTCAATGGCTGTGATAAATGACTGGCCTTCAAGAATAGGGTGCAGTGCAGTGAGGTCCCTCTTCCTGACCCTGGGGGGGTGGCCAAAGATGTGTTCCATCAAAATAAAAGGGCAGAGCAAGAGACATAGTACCATGGGTCAGAGGTCCCTTTGGATAAAAGTCTCCCAACTCACCATGATCATTTGAAAGATTTGCATAATTTGGGGAAGGACTGTTGGGCCAATGGGGACACCTGGGAGCACGATTTAGGAAAATTCATAGCACAGTGCAAAAGGATTCTAGATAAATAGGATGGGACATGGTTGAAAGTCTCTTTAATAAGTCTCTATTCCTATAAATATGTGGACAGTGACTCTGCTTCTATCCAAGGCATGGGCAGGACCATGAGGGCAAGTTTGGGGAAGAGATGGGATGCATATTCATGGGAGTACAGGGCTCAAGGAGCTCAGGCTGGCTTCTAGGAAGTGGGGCCTTTTGTGCTGCATCAGTGCCCTGGGGGCCAGTTCTCCCTAGCACCTGCACTCAGGTGCACTCACCCTGAGCCAGCACTGGATTCTGTTGGCAGTGTGGGGCACCTTCTTGTCCTTCAAGGAGGTAGAGCAGGGGATCTCATCATTCAGCTTCTGCCTCATCTCCTTTGTAGACCTCTACAGAGGCAGTGCCTGGCAGCCAGGCAGGAGGCCTCAGAGCCCTGTCTGGATGGCTTTGTTGGTCTTCAGATCTCAGGAACTCTATTCCAGACACACCACACCCCAGTATGCACACACCTCCACCAAGGAGAGAGAAACGTGGCACAGCTTCAGGGCCTTGGATGTGCTCTGGCACAGGTAAAAGTCACCTCAGGAATCCTCTTTCCACCCTGCCTACCATGACATTGGTGTGAACAAGAAGGGATCACCAGGGCATCCACTGTGCTCAACGTCCCCCAGGCCATGGGCGGGAAACCACACATAGCCCTCTTTCCCTAAAACTTACGAAGAAGGAATGGGGCTGCCCTTGGATGGTTCAGAGAGGTGGGCATCGCCTGGTCTGCTCCTTCCTCTTATCAACTTCTTTGAATCTGCTTCTAGTCAGATCCCACCCCACAGTCCCGACTGGTTTGTGTGTTTTTGTGTGCACATGCACACTCGCTCCTGTGTGCATGCAAGTGTTCATCATCAGTGCTCACATTCTGGAGTTTCAGAAGATGACAGCCCCACCTACAGAGGGGTGGGCAATAGCTTCCCAAGACCTTAGGCTTCTAATTTTCAATGCAAACCCTAAAGAAGGGACTGGAGCCTTGGCCCTTGATGGTCAGAAACCACCCTTACCCCTAGAGACTGCCTGTCCTGTGAGGAAAGCCATTACCTCCTTTCCAAATGGTGTGATGCTGATAGGTGTACATTCACTGAGTTGCCATGACCTGGGGTCCTCCTCATACAAGAACATGGAGAGATGTCTCCTATGTAGGACATCAATGATCACCCTCAGCCCAATACCATTTCCATGTCTACAGCCACTTCCTTCTAGACAACCTTTTCCAGAGCCCCCAGTGAATGACTAGGTACATCCAGGACCCCACCTTTGAGGAAACTCAAAGAGCTGGGTTCATGCCTAGTAATCCTTCCTACCAGCCTGATACTGGGCAACGCATGGATTCTGCAGGAATCATCACCTTCTCCCTGCAGGGGCTCTACTGGTTCCCCAACTCCTCTGTATACATCTTTTTGCAACCCCCTCCCCTGAGTGTGGTCTGAATTTAGTGATTCACTTCCATTCCACAGAACATAGCAACATGACCCAAAGGCCCTGCGGGATTTATTTTTAAAAGCCCATTGCCTAGCCCCATGTTGACTCTGACACATGTTCTCTCTCAGATCCTCACACTGGAGTACAAGCACAGACATATGCACGTGGCCTAGCACTGTGGGTCAACAACAGAGAGAACTCAGGTCTTTGAGATGGGCTGTATCTGGCCAGTGCCCCTAAGTGAGTCAGGTTCTCAGTGAAGCAGGTCCTCTCTTGGTGTTGTCAAAAGCCCCAACTAGCTGCGCACTGCTGGTTACTGACCCCCCTGAGACCGAGAGACAGTGTTTGTGGGTTCAGACACTGAGTGTGGGGAAATGTGGTCACACAGCACTGGGAGAAGGGCACTGATACTGTCAAACTTCCCTGGGCCATGGCCCTCCTACCCTCCATCTCTGCTCTCTTCCTCAGCTTCCTCTGTCCACCCTGGCCTCCTTTTTAACCTCCCCTCTGGGAACATCAAATTCTGCCTCCAATCCTCTGCTGCATGGTGCCCTCTGCAAGACTAAATACACTCAGATTCATGCAGGGCTGTCTCCTTCCTTTCTTACCACAGGATTTCTCAATGTCATCTCAGCATAGCCTTGTCATACCCCTCACCTGGTGGAGCTCAGGACTTAGTTGTAGACCCTTGCTCTTTTCCTATGGAGCAATTGCTCTTTTCTTTACTTTTTTTTTTTTCAGAGAAAAGTTGAATGCTTTATTTATAAATAAATATTTTTAAATTTCTATAAGTCATGGACATCTAAAGAAAAAAGTGTCCTTAGTCTGGAAGAGCAAAACATTAGAGAACCAGCAATGGTTAAAAGGACAGCTACAACACGCAATTGCTCTTTTCATTCACATTTTTGTTTCTTGTTTCTCCATCTTCTCCTCTAGACCCTGAGCTCGTAGAAGGAGAACCTGGTTGGCTGATAAGCACGGGCACCATCTGAGTGGGCAGTGCCCAGTGGCTGAATGAACTGGAGACAGGATCCATCAAGATACCGACCAGCTCCATTGTTTGAGCCTCATTCATTTTGGCCATGTGTAAGTCCTTTTGTTTTCTTTTCTTTTGTTTTTTAAATTAACTATGCCTGATGTGGGGCTCAAACTCCTAACCCTGAGATCAAGTATCCTACTGACTGAGAAATCCAGGTGCCTCTTTGGTCATTTTTAAAGGTTTTAGGCTGATAACTATTGAAGTTTACTTGGTGATTTCAACATGTTGTAGGTATGTTACATTATGCTAAATTATCAAGTAACTCCCTCAATTTGGTAGCTTGCCACAGATTTCCCCCCATGACAGTGCTGAGGGACTTTTCAGATTAGGAGACTGAAATCCTTTATGTGGTCTTTCAGGAACATGGAGTCCCTCCACCATGGGCATTTTCACTTCCCTGGGCTGTGATGCACCTCTGATGCCATCAACACAAGAGGAAAGATGACAAAGAAAAACACACAGGAGGGTGTTTCCAGCCAAGTCTTGAAGGCCTAAATGTACACTTTTACACTCAATCATGTATTTATTTTTTTAGGATTTTATTTCTTTATTAGAGGGAAAAGAGCACAAGCAGGAGGGGGAGGAGCAGAAGGAGGGGAACCATAGAGATGCTGAGGTGAGGAGAACAGGGTGTTTCTGATATAGACCTTTGGAGAGAACAGCTTAGGCACCACAGAGCAAGCCTCCATCGACTGGTATTCCGGAGGTAGTGAGTACTCTCAGATCCCTGTGCCCATGTCCTGCCATCAGAGGAGACCTTGCAGGGATTACTTCATGGACTCAGGGAACACTGAATGGTGGGAAAAGTTTCTTTTATTTAGGAGGGACACGAAAAGTCAGTCATGAGGATGATACTTTTCTCTTCTTGGACCTACAGCAGCAGCCCCAGAAGAAGATCCTGAACCACCTCAGAGCTACCTCTGGCTCCCACTGTGGTACCTGTGGCAGGTTCAGAGCTCGAGTAGCGTGGGTGTGAATAAGTTGTGCAGATGATATGGCTGTGGATACAGCAGAGGGGAGGCACCTATCTGGAGATGCCTACGGCAACGAAGTGTGTGATTGAAACACTTAGGAGTCTACTACTGTGGGGGACACTCCTGGCTTAAAAAGTGTTCAAGTGGTGAAGCTGGGTGGAATCCCAGGTGTGACAGTATGATCTCAGGGTCCTAGGGGTCACAAGAAGAACAGGTGGGGTCCGAAGGCTTCAGAGTTTCCAGACATCAGTTGGGGGAAAATGGCTGAAAACCACGAAGCTAGATCCTGGCTTTCTGATGTGTAGCCCTATACTCTGAATCACAGCATGGTAGGGCGTTCACTTTCCTGAGAGGGGTCCAGCAAAAAACAGAACCATGGCAAGACCTCCAGCACACCACAGGTATGGTGTGGGTCTGTGCCACAAGAATCCATAGAAATAGGAGTTGGTTCTGACTGGGTGGTTCAGATTGGTTTTTTTGTTTTGTTTTGTTTTTTGTTTTTTGTTTTTTCCTTCTGTGAGGGCTCACTAAAGGACTGGGGCGCAAATTTTCATTTCCTGGGTAGAAAGCCAGGTGCAGTGATACTCATCTCACTCGTTGACACTGCAAGCCTTCAGGGAGTAAAACAGCATTGTATACTGGAATCCAGAGCTGCTTACATGGAGGCCTGTTTCTGTTGCTGAGGAGAGCTGCTTCTGCGCTAGTTGAAGTACACTTGAGGATCAGGGCAAGGGATCCCTTCCCTAGAAGACCATCACAAAAAACTCACTCCTCTCAAGTTTACTGATAATAGAGGGCTGCAAAGCTTCAGAGCTTAGGGAAAACATTAAGTAGCACTCTTTGTATTTTTATTTTGTAGCCTTTATTTTTTTCAGGTTTTTCTTATTTTTCATCTCTTTTTAAGGAATTTGTATTAGAGAGAGTGTGGGTGGCGTGTTGGGAAGAGGCAGAGAATATTCAAACGGACGCCCTGCTGAGCACAGAGACAAACTCTGAGCAGGATCCCAGGACCAAAAAGTAAAAGACCTGAGCTGAAACTCAACAACTGAGCCACCCAGGCTACCCTCCAAGAATAGATTTAAATGAGAAGAAATTAAAATTAGATCAATCCTAAGTATGTAAGAATTAAAAGAAAGAACAGGAGAAGGAAGAGAAACAAGAACAACAAGAGCAGAGGAAGAGTAGTCAAGAAGTATTATGAATTTTACTAAAGTGTGGCATGAGACAAAAACTAGAAAAAGAAAGAAATTACTTTGTTAGTAGTATCTTTGTGGTATGGCCAAATGTGTTTTGTTTTTATTCTAAACACTTGAAAAAATATCTTCCTATTTTTAAAGCATGCATGAATTATTTCAATTTTGTCTTTATCTTTTAATTTTATCTTCTGAAATAAAAGATGTTATATAATTTACTTTCTCAAATGTCTTAGGACTTCTGGCAGGAATTCTCCTCAACCACACTACACATCGCCAAGGGTCTTGGAGGTGATCCTTGACTGTGTTCCTGAACATGAACCAATAAGAGTAAGCATTCCTGGGGGGAGGAGTCAAGATGGCAGAGGAGTAGCAGTCTGAGACTACTTCAGCTAGCAGGAGATCAGCTAGATAGCTTATCTAAAGATTGCAAACACCTGCAAATCCATCGGCAGATCGAAGAGAAGAAGAGAAGAATTCTGGAAACAGAAAAACAACCACTTTCTGAAAGGTAGGACTGGCGGAGAAGTAAATCCAAAGTGACGGGAAGATAGACCCCGGGGGGAGGGGCCGGCTCCCGGCAAGCTGCGGAGCAATGGAGCACAAAATCAGGACTTTTAAAAGTCTGTTCCACTGAAGGACATGGCTCCAGAGACTAAACCGGGGCAAAGCCCACGCAGGGTCAGCGTGGCCCCAGGTCCCGCAGGATCACAGAAGGATTGGGGGTGTCTGAATGTCGCAGAGCTTGCAGGTATTGGAATGGAAAAGCCGGCTACAGAGGCAGAGCTGACAGTAAGCTCACAGCTCGGTGTTACCTTGAACTGGTTACAAGCTCAGTGAGCTCGGAGCGTGACCGGAGGTCAGGCAGACGGGAGTAACTGGGTGCTGTTCTCTGAAGGCGCACTGAGGAGAGGGGCCCTGGCTCTCGGCTCCTCCAGGCCAGAGACCAGGAGGCTACCATTTGTATTCCCGTCCTCCGGAACTCTACGGAAAGCGCTCAGGGAACAAAACCTCCTGAAAGCAAACCTGAGCGGATTACTCAGCCCGGCCCCTGGTAAGGGCGGTGCAATTCCGCCTGGGGCAAAGACACTTGAGAATAACTACATCAGGCCCTTCCCCCAGAAGATCAACAAGAAATCCAGCCAAGACCAAGTTCACCTACCAAGGAGTGCGGTTTCAATACCAAGGAGAGCAGCGGAATTCCAGAGGAGGAGAAAGCAAAGCACGGAACTCATGGCTTTCTCCCTGTGATTTGTTTAGTCTTGCAGTTAATTTAATTTTTTTCTTTTTCATTTTTTTCTCTTCTTCTGCTAACTTTTTTTTAACTTTTATCCTTTTCTTTTTTAACGTTTTTTAACTAGTTTATCTAATATATATATTTTTATATTTTTTCTTTATTCGTTTTATATTTTTCTTTATTCGTTTTCTTTATTTTAATTTTTTTTTTTTTTTTTTTTCCTTTCTTTCTTTTTGAACCTCTTTTTATCCCCTTTCTCCCCCCTCACGATTTGGGATCTCTTCTGATTTGGTTAAAGCATATTTTCCTGGGGTTATTGCCACCCTTTTAGTATTTTATTTTCTCCTTCCTATACTCTTATCTGGACAAAATGACAAGGCAGAAAAATTCACCACAAAAAAAAGAACAAGAGGCAGTACCGAAGGCTAGGGACCTAATCAATACAGACATTGGTAATATGTCAGACCTAGAGTTCAGAATGGCAATTCTAGCTGGGCTCAAAAAAGGCATGTAAGATACTAGAGAAACCCTCTCGGGAGATATAAAAGCCCTTTCTGGAGAAATAAAAGAACTAAAATCTAACCAAGTTGAAATCAAAAAAGCTATTAATGAGGTGCAATCAAAAATGGAGAATACTATGCAGCCATCAAAAGAAATGAAATCTTGCCATTTGCGACAACATGGATGGAACTAGAGCATATCATGCTTAGCGAAATAAGTCAAGCGGAGAAAGACAACTATCATATGATCTCTCTGATATGAGGAAGTGGTGATGCAACATGGGGGCTTAAATGGGTACGAGAAGAATAAATGAAAGAAAATGGGATTGGGAGGGAGACAAACCATAAGTGACTCTTAATCTCACAAAACAAACTGAGGGTTGCTGGGGGGAGGGGGTTTGGGAGAAGGGGGTGGGATTATGGACATTGGGGAGGGTATGTGCTTTGGTGAGTGCTGTGAAGTGTGTAAACCTGGTGATTCACAGACCTGTACCCCTGGGGATAAAAATATATGTTTATAAAAAATAAAAAATTAGTTAAAAAAAATGGAGGCTCTCACTGCTATGATAAATGAGGCAGAAGAAAGAATTAGCGATATAGAAGACCAAATGACAGAGAATAAAGAAGCTGAGCAAAAGAGGGACAAACAGTTACTGGACCACGAGGGAAGAATTCGAGAGATAAGTGACACCATAAGACGAAACAACATTAGAATAATTGGGATTCCAGAAGAAGAAAGAGAGAGGGGAGCAGAAGGTATACTGGAGAGAATTATTGGGGAGAATTTCCCCAATATGGCAAAGGGAATGAGCATCAAAATTCAGGAGGTTCAGAGAACGCCCCTCAAAATCAATAAGAATAGGCCCACACCCCATCACCTAATAGTAAAAATTACAAGTCTTAGTGACAAAGAGAAAATCCTGAAAGCAGCCTGGGAAAAGAAGTCTGTAACATACAATGGTAAAAATATTAGATTGGCAGCTGACTTATCCACAGAGACCTGGCAGGCCAGAAAGAGCTGGCATGATATTTTCAGAGCACTAAATGAGAAAAACATGCAGCCAGGAATACTATATCCAGCTAGGCTATCATTGAAAATAGAGGGAGATATTAAAAGCTTCCAGGACAAACAAAATCAGAAAGAATTTGCAAACACCAAACCAGCTCTACAGGAAATATTGAAAGGGGTCCTCTAAGCAAAGAGAGAGCCTTCAAGTGGTAGATCAGTAAGGAACAGAGACAATATACAGTAACAGTCACCTTACAGGCAATACAATGGCACTAAATTCATATCTCTCAATAGTTACCCTGAATGTTAATGGGCTAAATGCCCCTGTCAAAAGACACAGGGTATCAGAATGGATAAAAAAACAAAACCCATCTATATGTTGCCTCCAAGAAACTCATTTTAAGCCCGAAGATACCTCCAGATTTAAAGTGAGGGGGTGGAAAAGAATTTACCGTGCTATGGACATCAGAAGAAAGAAGGAGTGGCAATCCTTATATCAGATCAATTAGATTTTAAGCCAAAGACTATAATAAGAGATGAGGAAGGACACTATATCATACTCAAAGGGCCTGTCCAACAAGAAGATCTAACGATTTTAAATATTTATGCCCCCAACGTGGGAGCAGCCAACTATATAAACCAATTAATAACAAAATCAAAGAAACACATCAACAATAATACAATAATAGTAGGGGACTTTAACACTCCCCTCACTAAAATGGACAGATCATCCAAGCAAAAGATCAACAAGCAAATAAAGGCCTTAAACGACACACTGGACCAGATGGACAGCACAGATATATTCAGAACATTTCATCCCAAAGCAACAGAATACACATTCTTCTCTAGTGCACATGGAACATTCTCCAGAATAGATCACATCCTCGGTCCTAAATCAGGACTCAACCGGTATCAAAAGATTGGGATCATTCCCTGCATATTTTCAGACCACAATGCTCTGAAGCTAGAACTCAACCACAAGAGGAAGTTTGGAAAAAACCCAAATACATGGAGACTAAACAGCATCCTTCTGAAGAATGAATGGGTCAACCGGGAAATTAAAGAAGAATTGAAAAAAATCATGGAAACAAATGATAATGAAAATACAACGGTTCAAAATCTGTGGGACACGACAAAGGCAGTCCTGTGAGGAAAATACATAGTGGTACAAGCCTTTCTCAAGAAACAAGAAAGGTCTCAGGTACACAACCTAACCCTACACCTAAAGGAGCTGGAGAAAGAACAAGAAAGAAACCCTAAGCCCAGCAGGAGAAGAGAAATCATAAAGATCAGAGCAGAAATCAATGAAATAGAAACCAAAAAAACAATAGAACAAATCAACGAAACTAGGAGCTTGTTCTTTGAAAGAATTAATAAGATTGATAAACCCCTGGCCAGACTTATCAAAAAGCAAAGAGAAAGGACCCAAATAAATAAAATCATGAATTAAAGCAGAGAGATCACAACTAACACCAAAGAAATACAAACTATTATAAGAACATACTATGAGCAACTCTACGCCAACAAATTTGACAATCTGGAAGAAATGGATGCATTCCTAGACACATATAAATTACCACAATTGAACCAGGAAGAAATAGAAAGCCTGAACAGACCCATAACCAGTAAGGAGATTGAAACAGTCGTTAAAAATCTCCAAACAAACAAAAGCCCAGGGCCAGACGGCTTCCCGGGGGAATTCAACCAAACATTTAAAGAAGAACTAATTCCTATTCTCCTGAAACTGTTCCAAAAAAATAGAAATGGAAGGAAAACTTCCAAACTCATTTTATGAGGCCAGCATCACCTTGATCCCAAAACCAGACAAGGATCCCATCAAAAAAGAGAACTATAGACCAATATCCTTGATGAACACAGATGCGAAAATTCTCACCAAAATACTAGCCAATAGGATTCAACAGTACATTAAAAGGATTATTCACCACGACCAAGTGGGATTTATTCCAGGGCTGCAAGGTTGGTTCAACATCCACATATCAGTCAATGTGATACAACACATCGATAAAAGAAAGAACAGGAACCATATGATACTCTCAATAGATGCTGAAAAAGCATTTGACAAAGTACAGCATCCCTTCCTCATCAAAACTCTTCAACGTGTAGGGATAGAGGGCACATACCTCAATATCATCAAAGCCATCTATGAAAAACCCACCGCAAATATCATTCTCAATGGAGAAAAACTGAAAGCTTTTCCTCTAAGGTCAGGAACACAGCAGGGATGTCCATTATCACCAATGCTATTCAACATAGTACTAGAAGTCCTAGCCTCAGCAATCAGACAACAAAAGGAAATTAAAGGCATCCAAATCAGCAAAGAAGAAGTCAAATTATCACTCTTCACAGATGATATGATACTATATGTGGCAAACCCAAAAGACTCCACTCCAAAACTGCTAGAACTTATACAGGAATTCAGTAAAGTGTCAGGATATAAAATCAATGCACAGAAATCAGTTGCATTTCTCTACACCAACAAAAAGACAGAAGAAAGAGAAATTAAGGAGTCCATCCCATTTACAATTGCACCCAAAACCATAAGATACCTAGGAATAAACCTAACCAAAGAGGCACAGAATCTAAACTCAGAAAACTATAAAGTACTCATGAAAGAAATTGAGGAAGACACAAAGAAATGGAAAAATGTTCCATGCTCCTGGATTGGAAGAATAAATATTGTGAAAATGTCTATGCTACCTAAAGCAATCTACACATTTAATGCAATTCCTATCAAAGTACCATCCATCTTTTTCAAAGAAATGGAACAAATAATTCTAAAATTTATATGGAACCAGAAAAGACATCAAATAGCCAAAGGGATATTGAAAAAGAAAGCCAAAGTTGGTGGCATCACAATTCCGGACATCAAGCTCTATTACAAAGCTGTCATCATCAAGACAGCATGGTACTGGCACAAAAACAGACACATAGATCAATGGAACAGAATAGAGAGCCCAGAAATAGACCCTCAGCTCAATGGTCAACTAATCTCCTACAAAGCAGGAAAGAATGTCCAATGGAAAAAAGACAGCCTCTTCAATAAATGGTGTTGGGAAAATTGGACAGCCACATGCAGAAAAATGAAATTGGACCATTTCCTTACACCATACACAAAAATAGACTCAAAATGGATGAAGGACCTCAATTTGAGAAAGGAATTCATCAAAATCCCTGAGAAGAACACAGGCAGCAACCTCTTCGACCTCAGCTGCAGCAACATCTTCCTTGGAACACCACCAAAGGCAAGGAAAGCAAGCGCAAAAATGAACTATTGGGATTTCATCAAGATCAAAAGCTTTTGCACAGCAAAGGAAACAGTTAACAAAATCAAAAGACAACTGACAGAATGGGAGAAGATATTTGAAAATGACATATCAGATAAAGGACTAGTGTCCAAAATCTATAAAGAACTTAGCAAACTCAACACCCAAAGAACAAATAATCCAATCAAGAAATGGGCAGAGGACATGAACAGACATTTCTGCAAAGAAGACATCCAGATGGCCAACAGACACATGAAAAAGTGATCCATAACACTCGGCATCAGGAAAATACAAATCAAAACCACAATGAGATATCACCTCCCACCAGTCAGAATGGCTAAAATCAACAAGTCAGGAAATGACAGATGCTGGTGAGGATGCGGAGAAAGAGGAACCCTCCTACACTGTTGGTGGGAATGCAGGCTGGTGCAACCACTCTGGAAAAACAGCATGGAGGTTCCTCAAAATGTTGAAAATAGAACTGCCCTATGACCCAGCAATTGCACTACTGGGAATTTACCCTAAAGATACAAACGTAGGGATCCAAAGGGGCATGTGCACCCGAATGTTTATAGCAGCAATGTCCACAATAGCCAAACTATGGAAAGAACCTAGATGTCCATCAACAGATGAACGGATAAAGAAGATGTGGTATATATACACAATGGAATAATATGCAGCCATCAAAAGAAATGAAATCTTGCCATTTGCGACAACATGGATGGAACTAGAGCGTATCATGCTTAGTGAAATAAGTCAAGCAGAGAAAGACAACTATCATATGATCTCCCTGATATGAGGAAGTGGTGATGCAACATGGGGGCTTAAGTGGGTAGGAGAAGAATCAATGAAACAAGATGGGATTGGGAGGGAGACAAACCATAAGTGACTCTTAATCTCACAAATCAAACTGAGGGTTGCTGGGGGGAGGGGGGTGGGGTTATGGACATTGGGGAGGGTATGTGCTTTGGTGAGTGCTGTGAAGTGTGTAAACCTGGCGATTCACAGACCTGTACCCCTGGGGATAAAAATATATGTTTATACAAAATAAAAAATTAAAAAAAATTTTTAAAAAGAGTAAGCATTCCTGCCTCGTGTTTCTTTTATTGTCCTTACCACAATAAGTACTTACTAATTTAGTTATATACATATTAAATGTCTTTTTCTCTCTCACTTGTCAACTCCAAAAGGGCAGTCACCTTTTCTGTTTTATTCACCAATATATAATCAATTGCCTAGCACAATGACACATTAAGTAGAAACTCAATAAATACCTTGAAATGAATAAATATGTAAACCAAGAAAATGAAGTTGTATCAGAGTTTGGAAGTACAATTGAAAATCTATAAAGACAAAATAAAATTTGATTTATTGGAGCAAATGGTTGCAAATTTGTCATCACAAAATGGGCCATTAGTGTCCATATTTTTTTTTCTTTTCACTACTCTTTCATTACTGTTTTTCACTAAGATTTGCTGTTCCCCAAACTGAAAAATAGCCATATCATCTGAGAAAAGAATAATTGTTTTTGACATAGTGTAAACACCAGAACCAACACTAAGAAGAGGCAAGTGATGCATCCAGAACACTCGATGTCAGGAGACATTCATACCTAGGTTTGCACAAGCCTCACCCATGAACTTTCATAACCCTGCAAGTGAGTGGCCCCCTTCAATTTTGTACCCTAGGGGCCTCACTTGTCTCATTCTGGTATCTCTGTTAATTTATATATTATTTATTCTTTCTATAAACTTATCCTTGAAAGAGTAATTAGTGCACCTCCAGGCTATTTCAGCTAGCCAACAATAGGGTCATGAATGTCCTTCTTTTCATACACAGATTTCTTTCCATCTCTTGACTGCCTGCCAAACCCACATAACAAAACTTCCAGGTTGGTGACCACTATCTATTTCCTTTCCTCCAATCCCATACTGCTAATTGTGACCAAGCTTACTGGCTGCACTAAACATTTTGTTATCCAGCCTTAGCTGGTGTGTAATGAGACTTGTTACTCTTTTCTTCTTCATCACTTTGTGCAGGCCAGAGATTACAAATGAGGTGTTGGGTCTCAGTGCATAGACACCTTTCTTTGCCTTCAACATACTTAAATGTTAACTACTTCCCAACATTTAAAATTATCAATTTTATAGGAAAATCCAGATGTACAAAATCTCAAAAATGAAAAAACACATTTTAGAAGATTTTCCTTTATTTTAGAGAAGAAGGGAGAGGATGTTCGTGTGCATGAGTTAGAGGAGGGGCAGTGACAGAGGGAGAGGAACAGAAATCTGAACAGACCCCATGCTGAGCAGGCAGCCCCACATAAGTCTTGATCTCACAACCCTGAGATCATGACCTGAGCCAAAACCAAGAGTTGAATGCTTAAGAAACTGAGCCACCCAGGTGCCCCATAAAACACATTTTTTTTTTTTCATAAAGAAAATCTGACAAGTGTCTTTTAACACATTGCTCCAGTCAGCTGGAGCTTTCTTAACATTCAACTGAAATAAATGCCTTTCTTAGAAGCTGCCAATGGGCTTACCACGGATAAAATGTTTTCTTCTAAGTTTTTTAGTTATTTCAGATATCTGCTTTTTCCAATGATACTTAGCCCTCATATATGAAAACTCTATTGACAGTGGGATGGGGAGATCCCACCTTTCTAGCAAATGTAAGTTACTGCTCAACTCACTCCAGAAAACACAAGATCCCAAACATTTCCACATTATGTTTATAGACACAATCTCATTAGGCTAAGAAATGTCCCTTTGACATTCCAGTCACCCATAGCACTGGTATTGTTGTTTTTATTTTTTTATTTTTTTTAGAAAAAATACTGTAGTATCCATAACATACTAGTTATATTAGTTTCAGGTGTACAAGTAGAGTGACTTGATACTTAGCATGATAAACATAGTTACCATCTGTCACCACACTGCATTGTTACAGTATTATTGAACATATTCCCTATGCTGTACTTTACATTTTCTGTAACTTATTTATTTTGTAACTGAAAATATTTTGCCTCTTTATCCCCTTTATCTGTTTTTCCCATTCTCCTACCCATTTTCCCTTTGGCAATCACCAGTTTGTTCACTATATTTAAGAGTTTGGTTTTTGTGTGTTTTTTTTAGATTCCACATATAACTGAAATCGTATGGTACTATGATTTTTATAGTACTATCACTCCTCTTAAACTTCCCGTCTTGTCTTTTAAAATCTGTACCACAGGGGAATGGAGAAAATACCAAACTTGTATCCCATGTAATGTGTGTGTGTGTGTGTGTGTGTGTGTGTGTGTGTGTGTGTAGTGTACGGGGTAGAGAGGTAGATTCTGTGAATAAGAAAGTGTGAAATTTGGGAGGTTTGGAGTTAAAAGCTGAAATTCTAGAAGGGGATCCCTGGTTCAAATTTCAACATTGCACATTCCTATCTTGCTGGCCAGGATTCATACCCATAATGTCTTTACCGAAGTATTCTTCTGGCCAACAATTCTTGTTCTCTCCAGATGATGCTTTTATTGTGTTTTTCAGTGTGGATGGGCTAACAGTTTTCTGAGTATTCAAAGTCTGATTCCTTTTTCCTTAACAACTATTTAACAATTCCTTGTTAAAATCATCTCTAAGCTCTTGCACTCTACTATGAACTGTAACAAAAATCCAGATTGCACCCCTGACATTTTTTTTTCTTAGAAATCTCCTCAGGTAATCATTCAAGCTCAAAACAAATATGTTCTGTTTTCCAGAAAACACTAAGCACAATTCAGCCAAGTGCTTTACCTCTTTATAACAAAGATCTCCTTTCCTCCAGTTTCTGATAACATTCTTCATTCCCATAAGAAACCACATGAGCATCACCTTTAAAGGTTCATACTTCTACTGACAGTCTCTTTCCTCAAAGTAGACTTTTCTAACATACACCTTGGAACTCTTCCAGCCTTTCCCCATCCCACTTCCACAAAGTCACTTCCATATTTGCAGGTATTTGTTACAGCAGCTCCCTACTTCTCAATGCCAAAATGTCCAATAGGTTGCTAGGATTGTGTTAACAGAATGCCAGCCACCAGACTGGGTGGCTTAAACAAAAGAAATTTATTTTTTCAGAATTCTGGAAGATGGAAGTTCCAAAATTAAGGTATCAGAAGGTTTGGTTTCTCCTAAAGCTTGTCTTCCTGGCTTGAAGACTGGACCTTCTTGCTGTGTTCTCACATGGTCTTTCCCTATGCAGGTCCATCCTTGGTGTCTCTTCCCATTCTTATAAGGACACCTGACTTATTGATTTAGGATTGGATTAGGATTTAATTATAATTTAATTTAAGCTACTTAATTATGATTTAGTTTAACCTAATTGTTTCTTTAAAGGATTTATTGTTTTAAAGATTTTATTTATATATTTGACAAAGAAAGATCACATTTAGGAAGAGAAACAGGAAGAGAGAGAGGAGAAGCAGGCTACTTGCTGAGCAAAGAGCCAGATGCAGGACTCAATCCCAGGACCCCAAGAAAAAAAAAGTGTATGTGTATGTGTGTGTGCAGATATAGATATAGATACAGATATATCTAAATATATATATTGATACATAGATATAGATAGATATAGATGTAGATATCGATATCACATCTTCTTTATCAACTCATCTGTTGGTGGACATCTAAGTTCTTTCCATAGTTTGGCTATTGTGGACTTTGCTGCTATAAGCATTCGGGTGCACATGCCCCTCCAGATCACTACATTTCTATCATTAGGGTAAATATCCAGTAGTGGGATTGCTGGGTCATAGGGTAGCTCTACTTTCAACTTTACAAGGAAACTCCATACTGTTTTCCAGAGTGGCTGCACTAGCTTGATTTCCAACCAATAGTTTAGGAGGATTCCCCCTTCTCTACATCCTCACCAACACCTATTGTTTCCTGACTTGTTGATTTTAACCATTCTGACCGGTATGAGGAGGTATCTCATTGTGGTATTGATTTGGATTTCCCTGGTCCTGAGTGATGTTGAGAACTTTTTCATGTGTCTGTTGGCCATTTGGAGGTGTTTTTTGCAGAAATGTCTGTTCTTTGGGTGTTGAGTTTAATAAGTTCTTTATAGATTTTCGAAACTAGCCCTTTATCTGATATGTAATTTGAAAATGTCTTTCCCCATTTTGTTGGTTGTCTTTTGGTTTTGTTGACTGCTTCCTTTGCTGTGCAAAAGCTTTGGATCTCGATGAACTCCCAATAGTTCATTTTTGCCCTTGCTTCCCTTGCCTTTGGCCATGTTTCTAGGAGGAAGTTGTTGTGGTTGAGGACAAACAGGTTGCTGCCTGTGTTCTCCTCAAGGATTTTGAGGGATTTTTTGTCTCACATTGAGGTCTTTCATCCATTTTGAGTCTATTTTTGTGTGTGGTATAAGGAAATGGTCCAGTTTCGTTCTTCTACATGTGGATGTCCAGTTTTCCCAGCATCATTTATGGAAGAGACTGTCTTTTTTCTATTGGACATTCAAACTAATTCAAAGATTAGTTGGACATTATTCTATTCTATTCTATTCTATTCTATTCTATTCGACATTCAACTAATTCAAAGATTAGTTGACCATAGACTTGAGAGTCCATTACTGGGCTCTCTACTCTCTTGCATTGATCTGTGTGTGTGTTTTTGTGCCCGTACCATACTATCTTGATAATTACAGCTTTGTAATAAAGCTTGAGGTCTAGAATTGTGATGCCGTCATCTTTGGTTTTCTTTTTCAACATTTCTCTGGCTGTTTTGGGTCTTTTCTTGTTCCATATAAATTTTAGGATTATTTGTTCCATTTCTTTGAAAAAAGTTGATGGTATTTTCATAGGTATTCCATTAAATGTGTAGATTGCTCTATGTAGAATAGACATTTTCACAATATTTGTTCTTCCAAGCCATGAACATGGAACGTTTTTCCATTTTTTGTGTCTTCCCCAATTTCTTTCACGAGTACTGTATAAATACAGAGTACTCAGTATTTCTGGGTACAGATACTTTGTCTCTTTGGTTCAATTTATTCCTAGGCATCTTATGGTTTCTGGTGCAATTGTAAGTGGGACTGACTCCTTAATTTCTCTTTCTTCCATCTTATTGGTGTATAGAAATGGAACTGATTTCTGTGCATTGCTTTTATATCCTGACATTTTCCTGAATTCCTGTATGAGTTCTAGCAGTTTTAGAGTGAAGTCTTTCAGGTTTTCCCCATAAATTATCATGTCATCTGCAAAGAATGAGAGACGTCTTCTTTGCTGATTCGGATGCCTTTTATTCTTTTTGTTGGCTGATTGGTGAGCTAGAACTTCCACGGCATGATAAAGTAGAGGAAATGGACATGTGGAACAGGTGTGCAGAAGAAACAGAGAAGGCAAGTTAAGTTTCACATATACTTTGCTGCTTTCCTATGTTTTTAATACCACTGCATAGTAATTTTTTATCTTTTCTCTTTTTTTTTTCTTTTTGAATTTTTGATCTTTTAATTGAAAAGCACAGGCAAGGTTTAGTGGTTGTGCTAGAAATAAAAATCTTTATTAGAGCAAAAAGGAAGTCCTCCAGAAAGCTGCCCACTTTTGAGGTGCAGATCTCAGGACAGGACTGACTTGAGTGGAGGAGTGGGGGAAAAGAAAGGGTCATCTTCCACTCCTTTCCATGATACCAGAGACAACCAGCTCCTCCCTCAGCCCACGTCTGTGGAACTCAGACTGTTCATCTCTGAAAACCTAGAGTCTTCCCCTTCCCTTTGCATTATTTTCCAGTCCAGAGGACCTGATCCTGAAAGCTGACCTGCCTGTCACCCAGGTGAAATGACTCTGTGTGCTGACAGATCACCCCCTCAGCACAGAGCAGCAAACAGGCCCCAGTACCTAATGCATCTGACCCTTGGGCATTGTAGGGCTCAAGGTCATCTTCCAGGGCCTGACAGGTACCCACACACCCACCCTGCTGAGCCCCTCTTCCATCCATCACTGTGACACCTGTGGATTCCTGCTAGTTCTATAGATTCTATCATTGCTCAATAGAGCAGCCAGCCTGGGCCTTGGAGGGGCTGGAGATTGTCCATTTACATGGCCTTCCATCAGCCATGAGGCCAACAAGAGAGCTGCCTCTTGGCTCCCCCATGAACACTCCTCTCTCCCAAGTCAGCTCATGTAGTGCCAGTTATTTCCTTCCTGAATTGTGTGGACTTCGAATGCATTTTGTTGAATAACCATTACACCTAATGTTGGAAGTTTACTATTTTTTAAATGTAAAATCAATTAATTAACATAAGCTGTCTATATTAAGCAACTTCCAGCTGTTTTAAAAATATGTTTACATAAAATAAAAAGCATTCTGATCCAAGAAAGCTCTTGGATTATTATGAAACAATTACCCTAGGGACTGCCACTGAGGTCATTCTTCCTCTCACAGAACCTTAGTGATGCAAAGTCATCATAGATTGCCTGTTAACCATCTGTCCTTACATTCTTTCAAGGCATTTCTTATCTTATGTTTGGTCATCCCTCTTCGAGTGGTCATGGGAGAAATATAGCCTGAGTTCTTGCATAATGACTTGAATGCCAAGACTTTTATTCTGTATAAATCAGGTTTTCTAGCTATAAAATCCATGGTTCACAGTCTCTTCCCTTCAGTGTCTTTCAATACTCTCACTTTTTCTTGTGGTACAAAATACGGCATTCAGAAATGTGGATTACATTCTCATTTCCTTTCCTTTATATGTCATCTGCTCCTTTTTTCCCTAGATGCCCAAGGATTTCCTTTTTTTCTTTACATTTTAACTAAATTTTGCATTTCAACTTTAATTTCATTTTTCTCTCAATGATTTTACTAAACCTTCCACTTGTCATTCTGAGTAAGTGCTCAGGGTACTCTGTTAATAAACTCTGTTAATAGGATTTATTGTGTTTACAAAAAATTCTGTATTATGACTTTTAACGTTTTTGTGTCTTTGCTTTGGTTTTCCCAGAGGCATTCCAGATACTCATTTCCTGTCCATAACTTCACATTTTGGTATTTTCTCTCAAATCTTGTAGTCTCTTTTTTTTTTTTTTTTTTTTTTTTTTTAGCATTTTTCTCTTCTCCCTTCCCATTCTCATACAGCACTGTCTGCTACCCTTTTTTTACTACTTTCCATTTCACTTAGGAAGTAATGTTTCGATACGCTGCTGCTTCTTCCCTGAGGTCTGTACTTTTCTCACTGAGTTTTTCTAACTCTAATTTATGGTGTCCTTCAATATCCTGTTTCATTTCCCTAATGCCTTTTTCTTCATTTGGGGGAAAAAAAGCACATGAAAGTAGATGAAGTTTGTCAGGAATTTATGCCTTCATTTTCTTCAGTGGAGCTATTCTGAAGGTACTCCCCTTTCCTCTTACAGCCTGGGAGTCCATAGCACTATTTTTCTGTCGCTAAACTTGTTTTCTTGGATTTGTAGAAAACAGTATGTCTTAAGCAGACCTCTAGATTCACAGAGATCTCTCTCTCTCCTATTGTTGCTCTGATATGCTCAAATCCATGACGGCTTGGTTCTGGAGATTTTCTAGATGTATCCCCCTACCACTCATTCATTGGGGTCTGCTCTCTCGCTACTTCTACTGCAACTGTCCTTCGCCATTTTGGTTCTGTTCTTTAATGTAGTGAGCAGCCTATATAACTTAGAAGGGACAACTGCTTTCATCTTCCCCAAATCTATAGCCACTCTTTTACATGGTTATCTATTTTCAGATTCATTTAACATTAAAGTGATTGTCAAATATGTACATGTTTTTATATATTTCATTCTAGAATTTCTTCTAGGCTTATTTTTTTTTGATAAACATATATTTTTATCCCCAGGGGTACAGGCTTATTTTTAATAAGTAATTTATTCTTTTTTTTACTTTTTAAAAAAATTTTTACAAAAGTTATTTATTTTATAGAAGAGAGAGAGAGAGCACAAGTAGACAGAACAACAGAGAGACAGAGAGGGAGAAGCAGGCTCCCCGCAGAGCAGAGAGCCCCATGTGGGACTCAGTCCCAGGACCTCAAGAACATGACCTGAGCTGCATGCAGACACAATGCATGGAGCCACCCAGGTGCCCCCAGGGCATGTATTTTTAATACTTAATTCTTTCTTTTTGTTATTATCATCAATTATCAAGCATATTGAATTGCACTTTTACAACCTGTAATGGTGACTAATGAATTTTTTTAACTAGTAAATATTTAAAAATAATTTTTTAAATTTTTTTCAATTTATTTATTTTCAGAAAAACAGTATTCATTATTTTTTCACCACACCCAGTGCTCCATGCAATCCGTGCCCTCTATAATACCCACCACCTGGTACCCCAACCTCCCACACCCTCGCCAATTCAAACCACTCAGATTGTTTTTTCAGAGTCCATAGTCTCTCATGATCCATCTCCCCTTCCAATTTACCCCAACTCCCACTCCCTCCCCTCTCTAACACCCTTTGTCCTCCATGATATTTGTTATGCCCCACAAATAAGTGAAACCATATGATAATTGATTCTCTCTGCTTGACTTATTTCACTCAGCATAATCTCTTCCCAGTCCCGTCCATGTTGCTACAAAAAGTTGGGTATTCATCCTTTCTGATGGAGGCATAATGCTCCATCAGTATGTGTATATGGACCACATCTTCCTTATCCATTCGTCCGTTGAAGGCATATCGGTTCTTTCCATAGTTTGGCGGCCATGGCCATTGCTGCTATAAACATTGGGGTACAGATAGCCCTTCTTTTCACGACATCTGTATCCTTGGGGTAAATACCCAGGAGTGCCATTGCAGGGTCATAGGGAAGTTCTATTTTTAATTTCATGAGGAATCTCCACACTGTTCTCCAAAGAGGCTGCACCAACTTGCATTCCCACCAAGAGTGGAAGAGGGTTCCCCTATCTCCACATCCTCTCCAACACATGTTTTTTCCTGTTTTGTTAATTTTGACCATTCTAACTGGTGTAAGGTGATATCTCAATGTGGTTTTAATTTGAATCTCCCTGAGGGCTAATGATGATGAACATTTTTTCATGTGTCTGATAGCCATTTGTATGTCTTGATTGGAGAAGTGTCTGTTCATATCTTCTGCCCATTTTTTGATATGTTTGCCTGTTTCGTGTGTGTTGAGTTTGAGGAGTTCATTATAGATCCTGGATAGCAACCTTTTGTCTGTACTGTCATTTGCAAATATCTTCTCCCATTCCGTGGGTTGCCTCTTTGTGGTTTTTTTGTTTGTTTGTTTGTTTGTTTGTTTACTGTTTCCTTTGCTGTGCAGAAGCTTTTGATTTTGATGAAGTCCCAAAAGTTTATTTTCGCTTTTGTTTCCTTTGCCTTTGGAGACAGATCTTGAAAGAAGTTGTTGTGGCTGATATCAAAGAGATTACTGCCTATGTTCTCCTCTAGGATTCTGATGGATTCCTGTCTCACATTGGGGTCTTTTATCCATTTTGAGTTGATCTTTGTGTACGGTGTAAGAGAATGTTCAAGTTTCATTCTTCTATATATAGCTGTCCAGTTTTCCCAGCACCATTTATTGAAAAAACTGTCTTTTTTCCACTGTATATTTTTTTCCTGTTTTGTCGAAGATTAATTGACATAGAGTTGACCATAGAGTTGAAGGTCCATACCTGGGCTCTCCTACTCTGTTCCACTGGTCTATGTGTCTGTTTTTATGCCAGTACCATGATGTCTTGGTGATCACAGCTTTGTAATAAAGCTTGAACTCAAGTAACGTGATGCCCCCCAGCTTTATTTTTGTTTTTCAACATTTCCTTAGCGATTCAGGGTCTCTTCGGATTCCACACAAATTTTTTGGATTATTTGCTCCAGCTCTTTGAAGAATACCGGTGGAATTTTGATCGGAATGGCATTAAAAGTATATATTGCTCTAGGCAGTTTAGACATTTTAACAATGTTTATTCTTCCGATCCAAGAGCATGGAATGGTCTTCCATCTATTTGTGTCTTCTTCAGTTTCTTTCATGAGTGTTCTGTAGTTCCTCGAGTACAGATCCTTTACCTCTTTGGTTAGGTTTATTCCCAGGTATCTTATGGTTCTTGGTACTATAGTAAATGGAATCGATTCTCTAATTTCCCTTTCTGTATTTTCATTGTTAGTGTATAAGAAAGCCACTGATTTCTGCACATTGACTTTGTATCCTGCCACGTTGCTAAATTGCTGTATGAGTTCTAGTAGTTTGGGGGTGGAGTCTTTTGGGTTTTCCATATAAAGAATCATGTCATCTGTGAAGAGAGAGAGTTTGACTTCTTCATTACCAATTTGGGTACCTTTTATTTCTCTTTGTTGTCTGATTGCTGTTGCTAGGACTTCTAATACTATGTTGAACAAGAGTGGTGAAAGTGGGCATCCTTGTCTTGTTCCTGATTTCAACAGGAAGGCTGCAAGCTTTTTCCCATTGAGGATGATATTTGCTGTGGGTCTTTCATAGATAGATTGATGAGGTTCAGGAATGCTCCCTCTATCCCTATACTTTTAAGCGTTTTATTCAGGAACGGATGCTGGATTTGTCAAATGCTTTTTCTGCATCAATTGAGAGGACCATGTGGTTCTTCTCTCTTCTCATATTAATTTGTTGTATCACATTGATTGATTTGTGAATGTTGAACCATCCTTGTAGCCCAGGGATGAACCCACCTGATCATGGTGGATAATTTTTTTAATGTGCTGTTGGATCCTGTTGGCTAGGATCTTGTTGAGAACCTTAGCATCCATATTCATCAGTGATATTGGTCTAAAATTCTCCTTTTTGGTAGGGTCTATGCCTGGTTTGGGGATCAGGGTAATGCTGGCTTCATAGAAAGAGTCTGTAAGTTTTCCTTCTGCTTCAATTTTTTGAAACAGCTTCAGGAGAATAGGTGTTATTTCTTCTGTGAAGGTTTGGTAGAATTCCCCAGGGAATCCGTCAGGTCCTGGGCTCTTGTTTTTTGGGAGGGTTTTGATCACTGCTTCAATCTCGTTATTAGATATTGATCTATTCAGCTTGTCAATTTCTTCCTGGTTCAATTTTGGTGTTTAAATTTTTCCAGGAATGGGGTGCCTGGGTGGCTCAGTGGGTTAAAGCCTCTGCCTTCAGCTCAGGTCATGATCCCAGGGTCCTGGGATCGAGCCCCGCATCGGGTTCTCTGCTCAGCAGGGAGCCTGCTTCCTCCTCTCCCTCTGCCTGTTTCTCTGCCTACTTGTGATCTCTGTCTGTCAAATAAATAAATAAAATCTTAAAAAAAATTTTTTTCCAGGAATGCATCCATTTCATCTAGGTTGCTAAGCTTATTGGCATATAACTGTTAATAACTTCTGATGATTGTTTCTACTTCCTTGGTGTTCGTTGTGATATCTCCCTTTTCACTCATAATTTTATGAATTTGGGCTTTCTCTTTTCTTTTGGATTAGTGTGGCCAATGATATATCAATCTTATTGATTCTTTCAAAAAAACCAGCTTCTAGTTTCATTGATACGTTCTACTGTATCTCTGGTTTCTACCTCATTGATCTCAGCTCTAATCTTGATGATTTCCCTTCTTATGTGTGGAGTTGGTTTGATTTGTTGTTGATTCTCCAGTTCCTTATGATGTAGAGACAGCTGCTCTGTTCTGGATTTTTCCATTTTTTTGAGGGAGGCTTGGATGGCTATGTATTTCCCCCTTAGGACCGCCTTTGCTGTATCCCATAGGTTTTGGACAGAAGTGTCTTCATTCTCATTGGTTTCCATGAATTGTTTCAGTTCTTCTTTGATCTCCTGGTTGCTCCAAGCATTCTTAAGCAAGGTGGTCTTTAGCTTCCAGGTGTTTGAGTTCCTTTTGAACTTTTCCTTGTGATTGAGCTCCAGTTTCAAAGCATTGTGATCTGAGAATATGCAGGGAATAATCTCATTCTTTTGGTATTGGTTGAGTCCTGAGACCCAGTATGTGGTTTATTCTGGAGAATGTTCCGTGTGCACTTGAGAAGAATGAGTATTCTGTTGTTTTAGGGTGGAATGTTCTGTATATATCTAAGAGGTCCATCTGGTCCAATGTGTCATTCAATGATCTTGTTTCTTTATTTGATTTTTCTGCTTCGATGATCTGTCTAATTCTGAGAGAGGCGTGTTAAGATCTCCTACGATTAGTGTATTCATATCCATATGACTCTTTGTCTTGATTAACAGTTTTCTTATGTAATTGGCTGCTCCCATATTGGGAGCATAGATATTTACAATTGTTAGATCATCTTGGTGGATAGTCCCTTTAAGGATTATGTAGTGTCCTTCTGTATCTCTGACTACAGTCTTTAGTTTGATGTCTAATTTATCTGATATGAGAATCGCTACCACCGCCTTCTTTTGAGGCCCATTGGCATGAAAGATGCTGCTTCTCCATCCCTTAACTTTCAGTCTGCGTTTATCTTTAGGTTCAAAATGGGTCTCTTGTAGACAACATATGGATGGGACCTGTCGTTTTATCCAATCTGCAACCCTATGCCATTTTATTGGTGCATTTAGGCCATTCACATTGAGAGTGATTATTGATAGATACTTTTTATTGACATCGAGTTACCTTTGAAGTCTTTCTTTCTGTAGACTGTCTCTTTATTTATGTTCAATGCTATTCTTGGGATTTTTCCTCTTTTTTAGACCCCCCCTTAATATTTCCTGCAGTGTCGGCTTGGTGGTTGCATAGTCTTTTAAGCCTTGCCGGTCTTGGAAACTCTTTATCTCTCCATCCATTTTGAATGTCAGTCTTGCTGGATAAAGTATTCTTGGCTGCATGTTCTTCTCATTTAGTGCTCTGAATATATCTTGCCAGCCTCTTCTGGCTTGCCAGGTCTCTGTGGACAGGTCTGACGTTATTCTGATGGGTTTCCTTCTGTAAGTAAGGAGCCTCTTTGCCATGTCTGCTTTCAAGAGATTATACCTACAATTATAATTCCTCAATTTGACTATCAGGTGTCGTGATGTTTTTTTTTTGGAATGTATAATCTTGGGTGGAGACCGTTCAGCCTCTAGTACATGAACGCTGGTTCCATTCGTGAGATTGGGAAAATTTTTCATGAAGGACTTGTTCCACTATATCTTCTAGACTTCTTTCTTTCTTTCTCCTCCCCTTCAGGAATTCCAATAATTCTGACGTTGGAACGCTTCATGGCATCATTTATTTCCATGATTCTGTTTTCGTGGTTTCTAAGCTGTTTGTTCCAGGCTTCCTCCTGATCCTTTCTCTCTGTTTGTCTTCCAGATCACTAATTCTACCTTCTGTCTCAGTTACCCTAGCTTTGAGAGAGTTTAGATTAGATTGGAACTCATTGAGAGCATTGTGAACCTCCTCCCTGGTAGCTTTAAGCTCCGCCCTAACATTGTGAACATCCTGTCTGGTCTCTTTCAGTTCACCCCTAATCAATTCTGTTTGGTCATCCATGGCTTTCTCCAACCTAGCTATTGCCTGGATAATTGTTAGCCTGAATTCTCTTTCCAACATACTATGTTGATAGCCATTAGCTCTGTTGCAGAAGGTCCATCCTCTGTATTTTTCTTCTGTTGGGCATTCCTCCTCCTAGTCATTTTGGTGGGAGATGACTGAACAGATGTAGCTGGATGTATCAACTGTGGTGCAGTCAAGGTGCACTCTGGAACACTTCTGAGCAATCAGGATTCCCCACCCAAACGAGAGCCAAAAGAAAAAATAAAAAGAAAAGAAGAAAAAAAAAGAGAGACAGAGAGAGACAGGAAAGAAAGGGAAGATGAAAAAGAAGGTTCAGCCCAGATGGGCCCCAAGGTAAGATTTATGAAGTAGACAAACAAAAAGAGATAAAAAGACTGATACAAGTATATGACAAGAGAAAAATATATATATGTGCAGATAAAGAAAGAACCTCATCAAAAAGAACCACAAGTGTAAAATTTATATGCTATCAGGACAAACACAAAAAACACAGAAACACTGGTGGAAGAAGATGGGAGAGTTCTTATAAATTCTCAGTGTGTGCGAGGAAGGTTCTTTTGATTCTTCCTGGATGTATCTTGATATCTTTGTTAAAGGACTCAACTTTCCTAAGATAAACGGGATTAAAAATTGGTTTACCTATAGGGTTAGTATTGATTGGGGAAAGGGGATTACTTTGAAGTTTAACTCTATATGAATATTAGAGGATAAAAATAAAAAGGAATAAACTAGACTAAACTAAACTAAAATTTTAAAAAAAGGAATTCAAAAAATAAAAATGCAAAAGAAAAACATAGGTGTATGTATCAAAAAGTTCAGGTTAGAAAGGTATTATGGAATTTGATGTACTGTACAGCTTGCTGTGATAGTAAATAGGTTAAAAAAATTACCTATGTGTAAAAAAAAAAAAAAAAAAAAAAAAAAAAAGAATAGTGGGAACGAGTGAACAATACAAGTTTTTTCTATCAAGTAGTGGTTGTTCTCTTGTAGTCCTTTCTTCTTTTCCTCTTTTTTTTTTTTTTTTCTTGGTTTGTTTTTCTGGGGGAGGGGCCTGCCACGTGCGTTGTCAGTCAATGATGTTTCCTGTGTTAAGTCCTCCCGCCCCCCTCAAGGGGGTGGGCTCCGAGGAAACTGTTTTTTTTTTTTTTTCAGGCTTTTGTTCTCTGGCGGTTTTTTGTGTTTGTTCACATTTTTTTTTTTCTCTCACCTTGACCACCTTTGATGGTTTTTGTAGTTTTAGAGGAAAACAAACTGCACCTTGATCTCCCTCTCAGAGAGAAGCCTCAGTCTGGGTGCAGAGCCTAAATACGTACCCCCCCCTTGGCCGCTGGCAGAGCAAGTTCCAAGTTGCAGACCCTGGGGGCACAGGATCTTTTGCTTGTACCCAAAGCCAAGGCAGTGGTGGCTGTCTGGGAGCTCCCGACCGCCAGAGAGGGTTCCAAGCAGCAATCGCACACTGAGATTTTGCCGCTGGCCTGGGCTGGGAGTGCCCGGCTTGCGCGCACCTCTTTCAGAGGTGGGTCCAGTGCGCCTCTCGGGCACTGAGAATGGGGCGCTGGTCCGCAAGCACCAGGCTGGGCTTTTGCGCACCTCTTTCAGGGGAGAGTTTGGGGCGTGCAGCTTAGGCTTTGAAACAATGGCACCGGTCAAAGAGCCCCAGCCGGGCCTTTATAACTCTCTCAGGGGAGCATGAGGGACGTGCGCGTGGATCTCAAGCTTTGTGGTAGGGCTCGCGTGTTCTGCCGACCGCGTGGCTCCCATCCCCTCACAGGAGCTAGAACCCACGCATTCTCGGACTAAGACACGCTGGCGGCTTAGGGACCAAGACCTGGTTTCTCTGCCTCAGTGCTGGAGAGGCTGTCCTGGGACCGGGGACTTAAGTCCCTGTCCCTAGCCGCCCCAATTCCCACAATTCCCCCAATTTCCCCCCCCCCGTGATCCTTTGCTCTTTTGGAGTGCTTTCAACCAGTCTCCAAGTTAATGCTGGTCCCCAGACGCAGGGCACTCTCACTCGTATTGGGGTATTACTTTCCAACCGGTCGCCTCTGGTGGCTCCCTCCCACTTTTGTTTATCTTCCGATATCAGTCCACCGTTCCCATTCTGCTTTACCTGTCCACTGGCTTCTTCTGCCCCTGTAGAGATCCAGACATGTATAATTCTGATCTCAGGCTGATTTCATGGGTGATTGGAGTTCTTTGGTAGGTAATCAGCTCACTTTGGGGTACTGGCTGAAAAGGCGCCTCCTCCTACTCCCCCGCCTCCTTGTCCCCCCAAGTAATTTATTCTTATACATATTAATTTTTAGTTTTTTTTTTAATTTATTCTAGTTGTGGATTTTCTTTGCTTTTTTTTAAATTTATTTTTTATTTATTTTCAGCATAACAGCATTCATTGTTTTTGTACCACACCCAGTACTCCATGCAATCCATGCCCTAATACCCACCACCTGGTTCCCTCAGCCTCCCACCCCCGCCCCCACTTAAAACCCCTCAGATTGTTTTTCAGAGTCCATAGTCTCTCATGGTTCACCTCCCCTTCCAATTTCCCCCAACTCCCTTCTCCTCTCTATTTCCCCATGTCCTCCATGCTATTTGTTATGCTCCACAAATAAGCGAAACCATATGATAATTGACTCTCTCTGCTTGACTTATTTCACTCAGCATAATCTCCTCCAGTCCCATCCATGTTGCTACAAAATTTGAGTATTCATCCTTTCTGATGGAGGCATCATAACTACATAGTGTATATGGACCACATCTTCCTTATCCGTTCATCTGTTGAAGGCCAAAATTAGCAAGATAGGAAACAACATGGATTGGAGGGGATGTGGAGAAAGGGGAACCCTCTTCCACTGTTGGTGGGAATGCAAGTTGGTGCAGCCTCTTTGGAGAACAGTGTGGAGATTCCTTAAGAAATTAAAAATAGAACTTCCTTATGACCCTGCAATTGCACTCCTGGGTATTTACCCCAAAGATACATATGTAGTGAAAAGAAGGGCCATCTGTACCCCAATGTTTATAGCAGCAATGGCCGTGGTTGCTAAACTGTGGAAAGAACCAAGATGCTTTTTGTTTTTTTTTATATTTAAGTCCTTTGATTTTAGAGTTATTAATTACATTTCACTTATTTTATTTTAAAAGGTAAAGTAGATCAACTGATTTAGTTAATACAATCTTCTCTGCTAGGTTTAAAAAAAAAAAAAAAAAAAAAAAAGAGCGGGGGAAGATCCCAGGACAAAGAAGCTTACGCTCTTAGGCAATCTTACCTGTTATCCTGAGTCAGCAGGTAGATGCTCCATGATATGGGGAAAGGAGGTGGTAGATTCAGGTCATCTTAGCTTTCCAAATTGAATATTAGATAATTGCATTTCAGGCCAGGGGAAAGACAGGTGGGGTTCTAGTATTTCCATTGCACCACCCAAGGGAGAGCCTCCTCCAGAGTAGGGCCTCAGTGGTAGAAAGAACCATATCTCTTGGCCACACTTGCCAGGACCTTCCCCTCGACAACAGGCAGCCAGGGTCAAGGATGAGAAAGACTGTCATCCTGCCTCTCCCAAGAGGATGCTGTAACCCTTGAACTGGGAGACAAAGAGCCCTGTGTCCTTGGCTGCAGCCATCTGGAGTGGACTTTGTTTCATATTGAGCTTGGGTTGGGGAAGGGAGGAAGAAGGTTGTGGTTCAAATGTCACAGACTCCTACCGTTCTTACTAAGTAGGTTTCCTTGAATACATTTTCTTCATTTGCTATATGTACATAGGGCCATTTGTGGACCCTCTCATTTTAAAAAAATCATCTTCATCACTTTCACTGGACAGTTGGTCAAGAGACCCATGATGGAAATGATAGTCCTAGCTGGTAGTTTTGAGATCGTTTGTTATTCAGTAAATGAAAGTGAATGCAATTGCATTGAGTAGAGATATTTAAAAACTAACAGACATAAGGAAATGATTAGAGGTCTATGAAAAGTTTGGCATTTACAAAGTCTGAAATCTTTGTCCATTTCTGCTTTCTCTTGTATCTACTGCTTCTCATTTCATGAGCTTTGTTTCCTTTCTTTTTCTTTCTTTCTTTTTTTTTTTTTTTGACCATATGCTGGTTTTTATTCTTGGCAAAACTAACTACAGTAATTTCCTTATACCAAGAATGACTGTATCCTCTTTTAGAGCAGCTCAGCATTTGTGTCTGCCATGAGGCTGGAGCCCTATCAGTCACAGACCACCTCAAACCACATTCATAGCTTGATGTTGGTTGACAGATCCCTAGCTAGTCAGACTGCAAGGGCACATCAGCCTGTTCCTTTGCTGTCTCCTTTCCACTCCTTCCCTGCAGGCTCCTGAGTTTGAGGAGAACAGTGTGTCTTATCTTGTCAGGCTCCTTGGGGTCCCAGAGTAATACGTGCAGAATTCCCCATAAATTTCTTGTGATGGTTAATTTTGTATATTGACTTGGTTGATCTCATTGTGTCCATACATTTTGCCCAGCGTTATTCCCAGATATTTCTGTGAGAGAGTGTTTTTTGGATGTGATTAATACTTGAAACAATGGACTTGGAGTAAAACACAGGACTTTCCATAATGTGGGTGGGCCTCACCTCATCAGTCAAAGGACTAACTGCCCCAGAGGAATATGGTTATTATCCCAGCAGACCGCCCCAAACTTGAACTGCAATATTTTCTCTTCCTAGGTCTCCAGCCTAAGGACATTTGTACTTTGTGTTAAAATACCTGTGGGATTTTAACTTATGGAGGTGACTGTGTGATGACACAAAGATGCAAATGGGACTGAGGTATTTTTGTTATTTGCATTTCCCCAGAAGAGGGGGCGTGCCACTTCACACAGGAATATGGTCAAGAAACAGAAGAGGGAGTGAGGTGAAAGCATAGCCCAGAGACTTTACAGGGGTTTCCATGGACAAAGCAAGACAGAGCAGGGGAAACAGTCTAGGACTGGCCAGTTTGAATAATGTCAGGCATCTTTATGTATAGGGTGGCCTTTAGTTGTCTGACTCCTACCTTTGCTGTGATTTAGAATGAGGTAACTATTGGTTTTAGTTTGTGAGAGTGAGATAAAGGAAGTGTTGAGGTAGGGCCTTGGGATTGGTTGGTTTGGATATAAAAGGTATGTAACCAGGTGATTATTATCTCCATGAATAGAACAACTTCTCCTGGCTTCCTTACCTTCTCCTTGTCTCCAGAAAGATGTCTCATCACCATAAAAAAAACAGAAAACGAAAAACACGATTAATATAGCCTTGAATTGCAATATTAGCTCTTCCAGGGTCTGAGCCTGCCAGCCCAACCTGCAGATTTTGGATTGCTACTCTCTATAATCATGAGCCAATTCCTTAAAATAAAACTCATTCTCTCTCTCTTTCTCCCTACCTCCCTATAGATATATAGATATAGACATAGATAAAGATGCTATATATTTACTTTTAGACACCCAATTGGTTCTCGGGAGAACTCTGACTAATACAGCTACCTTCCTGTGGCCTTTGCAGATGTCTGTTGAAGGCCAGGAATATCCTTGCAGCAAAAAAAACTTTGGGAATCAGATACTCTGATTTTATTTCAAGTGCAGGCTTTCTCAGCCTTTGGCCTTCTACATTCCTCCTCTCTTTCTTCCTCTGCAATTCCTTTATGTAGACATTTTTTTAAGGGATTTTTTAAGTTGTTTGTTTGTTTTGTCTTGTGTGTATTTATTTAAATTCTGGTTACTGAAAGTACAGTGTACTATTAGTTCCAGGTGTACAGTAGATTCAACACTTCAATACAACACCCTGTGGTCATCAAACAGATGCCATCTTTAAACCATCATCTGTTGAACACATGACCCACCTGTCCTCTGGTACCATTCTATAATGGTTTGCTTGTTCTCTATAATTTTGTTTGCTCTCCATAATTGAGAGTTGGCTTTTAGGTTTGCCCTTCTATACAAGTTTTATTTATTTATTTGTTTCTTTGCTTGTTTTTGCTTAATCTCTGTGCCTAATGTGTTTCTCAAACTCACAACCCCATGATAAAAAGTTGTATACTCCACTAACTGAGCCAGCCAGGTGCCCCATGGAAATTATTTTAATGAATGCTTTTAATTTCTTTTTTTTTTTTTTTTAGCATCAGAGTGGAATCTAGTAATTTCGACCCCACCTGCCCATAGCAGATACCTCCTGTCTGTCCCTAAAGACACCATATCCACCCATCCCACCCCTTCTGTGGTGTGGAAGTGGTAGATAGAAAGGCCTGACAGTTATCTATGCTCTCTGGCTGGGTGAGTTCAGCCTGTGGGGGGCCCCAACGGAAGATATGAGGAAGGGATTAGAGTGGCCCCATTTTATTTCCATGAAAATCCCATTTGTGGGGCTTCCTCAGTCAGTTGTGTCTGTCAGCTGCTAATCTCTACTCTACTTCTCATTTTCCTTCCACTGTCCATTAGGATTAGCAGTGGTGGGGGAGGTTGGGACAGTGAGGAAGGGGGTGAAAAGGGCATGGGAGACATGACAAAAGCTTTGTTGCTGCTGCTTATGCCAGGCTCCTGCACCAGCTTCCACTTCTCCGTATCCCCAACCATATCTCGCTAATTAGTTCTTCGGTACAGAAATTGCACAAATGGTCCTACCGTAAGTTTGCCGGCTCCAAAGTCGATACTTCTGTTATGTCCACAGACAGTACCAACTGCACACCTCTTTGATCTGATTTTATCCTATTATTTACCCTATCTGTGTGCAATCTAATTCAACCATTCTATTTTTTCATATGCAATATTTTGACATGGTTCTTTCCTGTAGTTTTCTTGGGTCTTATTGCTACTGATATTTTCCTATATCCAGAAGGATAGACTTATTTTGTTTATTAATTTTCTGGAGTCTGTCTACTCCAATAATTCTATTTCAAATGATATTTAATGTTCATTCTGTTGGATTTCTTATGTGGTCATCGTACATCACAGGTGTATAGTAATTCTTGCATGTGTGTTCATATTTCCCATGGGTTAACAGCTATTCTATCACTGGTACTGTGCACTGGAGAAGGACAGAAGTCCTGATGAAGGGGAGTGAAGGTGATCCCAGAGCAGATGGACTCAGGCACCACAAAGCCAGTCTTCACCTCTCCTCCTTACTGCCACCTGCCACTCCTCTCCTATGGCAAGTGACTCAACTTTAAAGGTCTTAGAAGAAATCACAGAGGAAAGACCAAGTCTCTTCAGGTAGTACTCGCCCTGCAAGAGGGGGTTGAATGGAGGCACAGGGGTCACACAGGTGGCTGTTTGGACCTACACGCTAGTTGACATGGCCACCCTGCAACATACTGGCACCTGAAAAATATTAGGAAGCATTTATCACAGAGAGCAGAGTAGTTGAAAAGACTTCTTCAAGCCCATCCTCTTGCCGCCCTACCCTCTTCCCCCAACTACAGGCCACGTCAGGATTGCCTTTAGTTCCACCAGGTCTCCTCAATGACTCTACATTTTCTTCTGACCTCTTCTGCTCACCCACCATTTCTCTGGAGATGTGAGCCAGCAGCCCATGGGGAGCTCCTGATGGCAGGCCTGGTGAAAACCACTGCAGTGGCACTCTCAGCCTGTCCCCCAGGTGGAGACTCAGGACCTGCAGACCTGCTCTGCACCCTGACATCAGTCTTGTTACTTAGGATCTTTCTTTGCCACTGACCAGGGCTACATTTGAGACAGTCAGCCCACACCTCTCATTATACTTCTCACAGGTAGCCAGAGAAAGGGAAACACACAGGGCCTTGAGGTGCCTGAGAATGGCCTGAATTAGAGGGAAGACCTCTGAGCATCTTGAGGAGATCTGGGTTGGAATTTGTGTTCTACTATTTACTACCCACATGATGTCAGACAAGTTAATTGACCATGCTAAACCTCAGTTCAGATCTGTAAAAAGACATCAGTCCTGGATAATAATACAGAGCATTGACGCTTGCCATGGGTAACAGGGTACTGGGCTGAGGTGGAGCTGTGCTCTGGCAGATCTGCAGAGTGGGCGGGAAATGAATTTGTATCTATGAGTTAGGGCATTCCAACACTTCATGGAGGAACAAGTAGTCACACCACTCCATGCTTCACACAGAAACATACCTACTGACAGACAAAACAGAAGTCTCTATTTGAGAGAAATCCAATACAGAGTTGAGGAACAGGTGGCTAGTGCTCCAAATCTGACCTAAGTGCTGACTCCTACCTCAGGGCTCAGCAACCCGGGGCATGGAGCCCCATAACTGCGTCTACTTGCAGGGAGGGCATTTTTTTTTTTTTTCTCACTTCCAGATACTGCTGAGCTGGGAAGGAGTAGCAGAGGCCTTACTCCAGTAAGATGCTGGTGATCGTGTGCCTGTGATTTAACCTGTTCTCACCGGCTGGTGAGAGTCTAGTGTGGGACAAGAGTGGAAGGAATTTGCACAGAACACCTGATGGCACCTTGAATCAGTGGGTCTGCGGTGGTTGGAGGATGCTCCCTGATCAGCAAGTATTCAGGTTGTTGGCCTTTGGTTGTGAGACCCTGCTGAGCTTCCTGCTAAGTAGTTAATAAGTTTCTGTGACCCAGGTATGTTTGTAGGGGGCAGCTCAGGTCATGGCTTTGGGCTCAGGGTCAACCAAACCACAAGTTATGTCAGATTCCCAGGGGTGGTAGGCTGGGCCTTGAGAGACTGGGGAAAGACAGAGCTGTGGGTACAAGGGGAATGGACTGAGGACTAAATTCTGAAGGTTTGAGTAGAGCTCTGGAGAGAAGCTGACCTGAGAATTTATACCTTAACCTGTGGCCAGGGCCCTTTACAATCTACTTCAAAGGGGCAGAGACTCTCAGTGCTGGAATTAAACAGCAGGGCACATCACACTATACACCTTCATTTAGGAGAGACTTGGCTTCTTTCTAATACGTAAGAGGGAGAATGTTGGATGATATGGTCATTCTTTTTTTTTTTTTTAAGATTTTATTTATTTATTTAAGAGAGAGACAGTGAGAGAGAGCATGAGAGAGGAGAAGGTCAGAGGGAGAAGCAGACTCCCCATGGAGCTGGGACCCCAATGCAGGACTCAATCCTGGGACTCTGGGATCATGACCTGAGCCGAAGGCAGTTGCCTAATCAACTGAGCTATCCAGATGCCCATGCTATGGTCTTTCTATTTCTAATTTTTTCAAGGTATTTTCTACCCCCAATGTGGGGCTCAACCTCTTGAACCTGAGATGAAGAATCACTATTCTAACTGAGCCAGCCAGGTGCCCCATGTGGATTTTCTTTTTTTTTTTTTTGGAGAAAACTTGATACTATTATCCATAGTGGCTACACACATTTACAGTCCCACCAACAGAGCACAGTTCCCTTTCCTCCACAGTTTGGCCAGTGCTTGATATTTCTGGTCT
This sequence comes from Mustela putorius furo, assembly GCF_011764305.1. Classification (NCBI taxonomy): domain Eukaryota; kingdom Metazoa; phylum Chordata; class Mammalia; order Carnivora; family Mustelidae; genus Mustela; species Mustela putorius. Next base: position 58,518 of record NW_025422041.1, on the reverse strand, counting down.
TCTGGATATTAACCATTCTGACAAGTGTTAGGTGACATCACTTTGGCCTTTCATTTGCATTTCCCTGGTGAAGAGTAATGGTAAACATCTCTTCTTGTATTTGTTGGCTCTCTGTTGTGTTTTCTTTGGGAAAATATTCTGAACTCTGCTGATTTTGTAACTGCTATTTGTTTTTGAGTTACTGAGTTGTATGAGTTCTTTAATATTTTGGATACGCAACCTTTATCAGTGATGTAGTTTGCAAATATTTTCCCTCTTCAGTATGTTGTCTTTTTGATGTGTTGATGATTCGACATTTTCTTTGCTGTGCAGAGGCTTTTAGTTTGATGGAGTCCCAGCTGTTTATTTTTTTTATTATGCCCTTTGCTTCTGATAGCAAATTACAAATATCAGAGTCAAGAATGATCTCGGGTGCCTGGGTGGCTCAGGTGGTTAAGAAACTTCCTTGAGCTCAGGTCATGATACTGGAGTCCCAGGATCGAGCTCCCTATTGGTCTCCCTGCTCAGTGGAGAGTCTGCTTCTTGCTCGTACCCTCTACCCTCTCATACTTTCTTTCTTTCACATTATCTCTCTCAAATAAATAAATAAATAAAATCTTTTAAAAAAAGAATGATTTCAAGAAACATTCTTCCAAAAAAATTGGGTTAATAGGGTTAAATGAATAGATCTAACACCTCTGTGCTCCATAGTTTTAAAAGGTTCTTGACTGGTTCAGTCAGCGAAGCATCTCTTGATCTCAGAATCTTGAGTTCAAATTTTGGTCTTGGAGATTATTTTTTTTAAAAAGTGGGGGTGTTAATAACATTCTGTCCAGTTTTCATCTAGGTATTTTATGGGTGTAGCCCCACCTCTTGGACTTTTCCTGATGTTTCTATGGGGACTGAATGTTACTTCAAACATTACCTTCTGAAATGCAGCGGGCACCTGTTTCGCGAGGGTACCCTAAGAAAAGTTCTGCAGGCTGAGGGGTGGTGGGAGGGGGGCTGTGGAGTTCTCGGCAAAGTAATATTAGGAGGTTCTCACACAATCTCTTTTCCTATTGACACATGTGATGCATAGTCGTATATGGAAAGTTCTGCTGTCAAGCCAGTTATTTAACTTTGTTTATCCTAGTTTTTTTTCAAACATACTTCTGAGGTACTTTTTAACAAAACTTTTATGTTACTTGTTTTGTTTTACTTTATTTTTATTTTTTTTATTTTACTCTCACATCATTTACCAGCTCTGAGAATTGGCAGTCTCACTTCAGAAAACACTGGACCACCCTTCACCTTCATGGTCCTTCGTCACCTCCTGTCACATCAGCCCTAGCGCCTCAAGTTCGGCAGCGCTATTAGCGGTAATTATAATTAATGCTCCTTCTCCTTCTGCATATGCTGCAGACACACAGGGCTGTGGATGGAGAACTCTCAGCACTGTTCAGTGAGGTGGAGGAAATCTTCATAAATGGCAGCTTAATACGATAGTTTGATACATTAAATCCCGTTTTGAAATAGGGGCCAGAGTACTAAATAGGCTGTCTGTCTGGGAATTATACGTTAGTTCGTTGGTTAACTCATGTATACTCAAGAGACAATGGAAGCTGATAGAGGAGAGTCGGTTTCAATCCATTTTGGGGTCTACAACACAGGAAAATATTTACTAGGGTTTGGAATGCCCCAGGGGTTTGGTTGTTTTTTTTTCCTCCTTTTTAGGCTTTACTATGTTACAACTCCTACGTAGTTTGTATGCTGTGGCTGAATTGCATAGCTGTAGTCTTTTCAAGAAATCTTATAGGAAAAACAAAATTTTAAATTTTGGTTTTTTTTTTAAGATTTTATTTATTTATTTGTGAGAGAGAGAGAGTGAGAGCGAGCACAGGCAGACAGAGTGGAAGGCAGAGTCAGAGGGAGAAGCAGGCTCTCTGCGGAGCAAGGAGCCCGATGTGGGACTCGATCCCAGGACGCTGGGATCATGACCTGAGCCGAAGGCAGCTGCTTAACCAACTGAGCCACCCAGGCGTCCCAAAATTTTAAATTTTTTGAAAAAATCCCAGTTTTAGTTAAGAAGAGGTTTATATTTTGATGCTTTATTGTACAACCTTAGAATTCTGAGAATTTGAATGGTTCATCAGAATAAGTCCAGTTTAGGGGCATTGGGTGACTCAGTGGGTTAATGTCTCTGCCTTCGGCTCAGGTCATGATCCCAGGGTCCTGGGATCGAGCACCGTATCGGGCTCTCTGCTCGGTGGGTAGCCTGCTTCCCTTCCTCTCTCTCTCTCCTGCCTCTCTTCCTACTTGTGATCTCCGTCAAATAAATAAATAAAAACTTTTTTTAAAAATCCAGTTTTAAAAATGAGTATGTCATATTTTTCAAATGGGTTGTGACTGTGACTTGCAGTTTGTAAATTTACTTTTAAGAGAGCTAGAACATGTTACTCTGCAAAAAATGTGTTTACATTTGCTGAGAATAATCAGGATTCTTGACCTTAAAAAACAGACAACGTTCTATATCATCTGATCTTGTTGAGTAATTTATTGCCAGAGTCGTGCCTAACATTCATCTTGTGTGCACACGGTTCTTTTACATAAAGATTGTAGGTGCTCCCACTCATGAGGTTAAAAATTTCATAGGTAAGAGTGAAGAAAAACTTTTGGTTTAAAATGGCAGAGTAAGGGATTAACCATAATTAAAGTAACTGCTTACTATGTGTGCTTCTTTTAAAATAATCTCCGACTACTTGATATTTAATAAACTTGGAGATTAAATATTAGAGAATTACCTCAAGGCATTGCAAAATAATCTCACTAATTCAGTTTCTAAAAGGTAAATGTTTTGCTGCAGCTTACTCCCAAATCAGCTTAAACCAGGTCCTTTTGATGGCTAAGTGAACAAATTGAAATTAGCATTCTGCCACATAGTTTTCTCCCCGTAAAATCCAGCCAAAAATCCATATAGAAGGTTTATTTTCCAAAGAGTTTTAAGAGACTTTTTTTTTTTAAATGTACCATAATTTATTCAACCAGTTCTCTACTGATGGACATTTAAGTTGTTTCCATGGTTTGACATTATAAATAGTGCCACTGGGAATGGCTCTGTGTCTATGCCTTTTCAGTTTTGCAAGTGTATATTAGGGCTAAATTCCTATAAACAGGTTTTGGGGGCTAGGCATACATACATATATAATCCTGACACTGCCAAATTCCCCTCTACTGAGTGTTTTTTTGTGTTTGTTTTTTTCCTTTTTTTTTTTTTTTTAAATTTTTTATTTTTTATAAACATATATTTTTATCCCCAGGGGTACAGGTCTGTGGGGGTGGGATTATGGACATTGGGGAGGGTATGTGATTTGGTGAGTGCTGTGAAGTGTGTAAACCTGGTGATTCACAGACCTGTACCCCTGGGGAGTTTTAAGAGACTTTTAATGTCATTCTAATCAATTTTCCAAGACAGGGGGTCCCTTTAGCTGAGCAACGGGCTGCTGTCTCACGTTGCCGCCCATCTAGCTGCTCAATATGGAAAATCAGTATTTCAGAAAAAAGAGTTTGTAGTTTGATCAAGGCCAGACTTTCGAATTTCCCTTCTTGTCTCATAAGAAATGACAGCGTGAATACTCTGATTCAATATTCTGAATTGCTCCCGGGTAGAAACAGCTTGAGAATACCAATGAATGGTCTTCAAAATCTCAGCTGATGAACTGAGTCTTCCACATCCACAGACATGGCCGTGAAGTTGACTTTGCTGCCGTGAGCGTCTCCCGAGACAGGCCTGATGCAACGGTGTGGCCCCCCGCTGCAAGGGGTTATCTGTTCTTGGAGAAAATGGGGAGCTCGAATTGACGAGGTCTTGCTATTCGGTTTCAATCTGAAAAACCTTGGGAACCATACACTCCACATTCGTTTTGGCCTTCAGCTTGTTTACACAAAGGGAACAGATTCAAAGGACTCATGTCCTAGAATTCCTACCGGCCTCGTCGTGCAGAGCTGTGGGTTTGATGTTCTTGTTCTCAATGTATCGCAGGGTCTGAGTACCCCCGGTACCATGGTGATTAAGTGCCGTTGAAATGCACAGGTCATCAGTCAGTGTGCGGGAGGATTGCTTTCTCCCTTTCCTTTTGCCAACAGACAAAAGCAGTCTTCCTAGAAGCAGTGAGCATAAGAGGACACTTAACATTTACGTTATGAGGACAGCAGTGATAAAGGCAAAGATGCCATTTAATTACTAACTTCACCTGTGCTGGGACTATCTCCAGGGAAAGAAAACCTGAGTTGGCCTCTCCCCATATAGAACACAGGCCTCTTCCCCCCCACCCCATTTTTTAAATAGGAAGATATTGAAAAGGCCAATCATTTGCCTCTCAAGCTGACTTCAGGTCCAGAATGGAATTGGGACCAAGACCCAGAATTCTTGGATTTCCAAGCAAGACCACTGTGTGGAGGGGGTCGTCTCATAGATCCCCGTCCTCGCTTGAATCACTCAAGTGTCCTGAAGAGGAAGCACGTGGTGGTTGAAAAGAGGTCATGCTGGCTAAACTAACGAAATATTCTTAAGTCTTTGAAATATTCAGATGCACACGTTTCATTTTAAACATTGGCAGCTTTGCCATTCACAACTATGACCCAAATTCCTCCCTCAAATATTTTAATTGAAGCCAAATTACTTTGCTTTTCTGTTTTTACATAAGAATGTAGCACCCTCATTGCTGTGACAAGAATCATGGAAAATTTGGCTTCTGGCACTTTTGCTTTCTTAGCCTTCAACCTCTGTTTCCTCAAATTTATGTCCTTGTTCAACCCATGTTCTCATACTTTATATTTTATTTTCTTTGATTCATTTATTGGCCTTTTCCTTACAGTCATCTCTTAGACATTTTTAACAGGTAACATTTCGCTGTTTTTTTTTTCCTTAAATTTATTGAGGTATATTTGACATACAATATATATATTTATAGTAGTATTTAATATATATTTAAAGTATTTAGTATGGGGTGCCTGGGTGGCTCAGTTGATTAAGCGTCTGACTCTTGATTGTGGCTCAGGTCATGATCTCAGGGTCCTGGGATCGAGGCCCACATTGGGCTCCATGCTCAGTAGGGAGTCTGCTTGAGGTTCTCTCCCTCTCCCCCTACCCCCGCATGCTTTCTCTCTCTCTCAACAAATACATGTTTAGAAAAAATAAGTGTACAATCTGATAAGATTTATGTATTGTACACTCATAAAACCAATTACAATAATAAGGGCATCCACAATCCCCCACATTTTCTCATGGTTCTTTGCAGTCCACCCCATCACTCCTTCCACCCTTGCATCCCTAGGCGACCACTGATCTGCTTTCTGTCTCTGTAGAGACTCTTGACTTACCTAGAATTTTATATAAATGGAATCATGCAGGCTGTACCCTTTTTTCACTTCTTTCTTTCTCTCAGTCTAATTAGTTTGAAAGCTATCCTTGCTATAGTAGGTGTCAAGAGTTCATTTCTTTGTATTAATCATTAGTATTCGTATATGGGTATATCACAGTGGGTTTATCCATTTATCTTCTGTTGATGGATAATGAATTGTTTCCAGTTTGGGCTATAACAAATGGCCATTTACCAAATGGTAATTCCTGTGCAAGTCTTTATATTTCCTGTTCTCTTATTTAAATACCTGGGAATGAAATGGCTGAATCATAGGTGAATTATAGGTTTAATTTTTTAAGAAATAGTCTAATTCTTTTCCAAATGTTTATGCCATTTTATATTCCCATCAGTGGCGTACAAGAGTTCCAGTTCCTCCACCGTCTTGCCTACGCATTGTATAGTCTTTTCATTTTAGTCGTCCTAGTCAGTGTGTAGAAGTATATTATTGTGACTTTAATTTACATTTAATTTAATTTAATTTTCATGTGTCATTGTCTAGTGACAGATGATATAGAACACTATTTAAATATCTTTTTTATACATTTTTTGTACATTTTTTATTCAGTTGCTTTTTAAATTTTTGAGCCTTGAGAATTCTTTATTTAAGTATTCTAGATTCAAGTTCTGCATTAAATATATGCTTTGCAAATATTTTGTCTCAGTTCTGGCTTTTTTTTTTTTTTCCTTAACAGTATCTATTGAAGATTAGAGGCTTTTAATTTGAAGGAGGAGAATTTGCGAATTTATTTTTTGTGATTATATCTTTGGTATCACAAAGATTTTCTTCAAACTTCACTGCAAAGAAATGTTATGGACCTTAGGTTTCACCTTATGCCTATGACCCATTTTGAGTTAATTCTTATATATAGTGTGTAGTATGGAAAAAGGTAATATTATACATATGGATATTCATACAGTTGTTATTCCAGAACAACTTAATGAAAAGACTGTTTTTTTCTCCACTGATTTGCCTTTGCATCTTTGTCAAAAAAACAATCACCTGTGTATGTGTGGGTTGATTTCCGGACCCTCTGTTCTCTTCCATTAACCTAATTGTCTTACACCCATGCTACACTGTCTTCACTTCTGTCGCTTTATCATAAATCTAGAAATCAGGTAGTGTCATTCCTCCAGTTTTGTTCTTCCTTTTGAAGTTGCTTCATTAACTCTCGTTTCTTTGCATTTCCAGGTGAAATTTAGAATCAGTTTTTTCAATTGCTTCAAAATTTGCTGGGATTTTGATGGGGATTTTCTTGAATCTATAATATCAAGTTGGGGGAAATTGACATCTTTAATGAATCGAGTCTTTTGACCCAAGAACAGGCATCAAATACTAAGAAATGCTCAGGTATGAATCTGACTGTGTGTGACTTATATACCCTGAAACCACAAAAATTGCTGAGAGAAATTAAATGTCTATATACATAGAGAGATATGCTTCAACCGATCATTTAGAAATTTTGCCATGCTTTACTTGCCTTGTAAGGTTTTTTTTTCCCCCTTCTTCTCTGTGTTGCAGTACAACTTGTTGAAATTAAGATATAATAACTTTAAAGGTGCGCTATTTGACTCTACCTTCAGTCACTAATGAAAAAGTTATTGATGGAAAGTTTAGAAAAGTAGTGTTTACAATAAATTATTCGTGGAATCATTAGGTGCTCTATGTATTCTCCAGGCACTTTGTTCTTTTTCTCTTCTTCCGTTTTTCTGTCTACCTTCTGGCACTTCTAGTTCTCATTAGTGTCTTTTGGGGGTAGATGGGGTAGAGAGGAGAAAGGGGACTGAACTCAAATTCTTTTGTCATTGCTATTAAAAGCCCTTACGGAAAAAGAGATTGAATGTTGTGTTTAGGGATTTCACTTATCTTTTTGTTCCCATTCCATGTCCTGCATTTTCATAGATGAATGACAACTGGCAATAGTAAGAAAGTACAAATAAGTGCTTTTAGCTATCCAAGGCTACCTCCTAAATTTGTTAATGTGCCTTATCAGTGAATACTCAGAACATATGTGAAGTGAATTTCTCAAGAGGGAAGCCTATCTTATTAAAGAAGATTTTTCATAATAAAAATTTAGAATTGGTCATTGGTTAAATTACCTGGTAGAGTTGGTTTGGTAGCTGTTGCAATTAAAACAAGCTATTACTGAGAGCCCTCATAAACTTCTGTGTTATTCCTACTTCAAATGAGTAATTCTTATGGAAACTTCCTTTTGGTTCTCATCTTGTCAAAGACTTGGTATAAATTATAATATATATACTAATATATAGGTTTAATTTTTTAAGAAATACATTTTTTCTGAATAAACCAACACAGGGCTTTTAAGAATTGTGAGGTCTGGGGGTGCCTGGGTGGCTCAGTGGATTAAGCCTCTGCCTTTGGCTCAGGTCATGATCTCAGGGTCCCGGGATTGAGCCCTGCATTGGGCTCCCCGCTCAGCGGGGAGCCTGCTTCCCCCTCTATCTCTGCCTGCTGCTCTGCCTACTTGTGACCTCTCTCTCTGTGTCAAATAAATAAATAAAATCTTTAAAAAAAAGAATTGTGAGGTCTGATAAATTGGATGTTATTTATAAGAGTATCTTCAATAAGAGATAGTCAAACCTATATTACTCTGCATAAAATAAAGGAAGAAAATAATACATATTATGATGCAATATCTCTAATTATCTTCATTATAGTTACTTGGTTGTTCATTTGCAAATAAGTAATCAGCAAAAGACACTCAGTTATTGCCCCCAATTTGTAAGGTGTTCATGCAGTTTTCCTTCATTTAGAGTATAACTGCTTACACAGTAGGTAGCATGAGGTTATCAATTCTCTGAGGGAAATTGTTGTGAACAAAGAGAAACAAACAAAGATGGGAACCCAGAAATTGTCAAGAAAAATTGTATTTGGTCTTTGAGTGGTAAAAGTATAAAAAACACAACTATAATAAGAGAAGAAATAGTTCAAGAGTACCAAGATAATCATTTTGCAATATGTGTGGGTATTGAATCATCATGTTATACACCTATATGTACACAATTATATGTCAATTACATCTCAATAAAACTGGGCAGGAGGGGGGAGAGTACTAAGAAAGACTAAATTAAAAAAAAAGTCTAAATTTATTCAGTAAATTCAATAAATTTATTCAATAAGCAAGTTCTGTGACATGCAGCATATGACTTTCAGAGAACCTGCAAATGTCATCAAGGAATCAGTAGCCATCAGCTTGAAAAATCAGAGGTAACAAATAATTGTCCACGTGATATTTAGGAAATGTATCTATCTTTAAAAAAAGAAAATTAAAAAGTGAACTTCTCTGCCAACAGTTTCTGCAAGCCTACTATGAGTTAAACCTTAGAATGCAGAGATGAAAAGTCAAGATCCTGATTTCAAGGACTTCCAGCTGTGACCAAATAAGAAGCTTGGTTAATCTTCCTCCCCCAAAAAAAGTGATTATAAAGCTGGAAAAAGAAAGAAAAACTTAAGTGTTGTAGAATCAACCAAAGGCATGCAATAATCTGAGAAGCTTTATGCTTGGAAAACCATTTACTGTTGGATCTATTCATCAGAGGATGGAGACTTTACTAGCTCAAGATGTTTGAGTGGAATAACCTCAATCCAGTCATTGGCTGACCACTGAACTGTGCAGTTGCAAGGGTGACCCCTAGGAATCCAGGTTTAAAAATGAAAACAAGAATTAAAAGAAAACCAAGCATGGACATAACTAGCTATACTCCGTGGGGAGACACATTTCATTTGTGTTAGCCCAGTCAATTTGCCAAACAAACAAAACAAACAACAATACAAATCAAAAACCACCACTGTTGATGGGGGGAGTCAGAATCCAGAGTTGCTGCAATATGTTATCTAAAATGTTCAGTTTACCACAAAAAGTTAAGGCAACTGGAGAGTGTGACTAAGAAAGAAAGCGGTCAATAGAAATTATCTGAGTCTCCCCAAATGTTGGATTTAGTAGACCAATACTTCAAAGCAGCTAAATGAAATTATTTTTAAAGAATCAAAGGAAATTATGACATTCTGAATCAACAAATAATAAATCTCAGTAAGTGGATAGAAATTATTTTTTAAAAAGAATCATATGGAGATTGGGAAGTTAAAAATGCAGGACCTGATCACTGTGGAGTATTATGCCTCCATCAGAAACGATGAATACCCAATTTTTGTAGCAACATGGATGGGACTGGAAGAGATTATGCTGAGTGAAATAAGTCAAGCAGAGAGAGTCAATTATCATATGATTTCACTTATTTGTGGAGCATAACAAATAGCATGGAGGACAAGGGGAGTTAGAGAGGAGAAGGTAGTTGGGGGAAATTGGAAGGAGAGGTGAACCATGAGAGACTATGGACTCTGAAAACCAATCCGAGGATTTTGAAGGGGGGGGGGGGGGAGGTTGGGGGAACCAGGTGGTGGGTATTAGAGAGGGCACAGATTGCATAGAGCACTGGGTGTGGTGCAAAAACAATGAATACTGTTACGCTGAAAATAAATTAAAATAAATAAGAAAAAAAAAAAATGCAGGACCTGAAATGAAAAATTTAGAGTGATTCAAGAGCAGATCTGGGATGGCAGGAGAAAGAATCTGAGAATTTGAGACTGATCAATAGGAATTATCCAATCTGAAGCACACATAAAAGGTACTGAAGAAAAAGTAAATGTGCATTAGAGATTTATAGGGCAACAGCAAAAAAAATACCAACATACATGTAATGGGAGTCCCAAAAGGAGAAGAAAGAGAGAAAACAGCAGAGCAAAAAAAGTTTGTTGAAATAATGGTTCAAAACTTCCCAAATTTGAAAACTACCTTTACAGATCCAAGAAACTTAACGAATCCTGTGAAATATAAACACAAAATTACCCACTCCTAGCCACATCATGGTCAAACTCTGGAAAGCCAAAGAAAGAAAATCTGGAAAGCAGCAAGAGAGAAACAGATCATTACCTGAAGATCTGGTGCACTTAATGATTGACTTCTCATCTGAAAGAACAGAGTCCAAAAAACAGCTGAAGGATACACTCAAAGTGCTGACAGAAAAAAAATATATATACCAAGAATTATATATCTGCAAAACTTACCTTCAAATGAATGAAGAAGAAATAAAATCATCCTCAGATTTAAAGAAGAAAATAAAAATACTGGGATAACACATCGGTAGTAGACCTGCCTTTGGAGAATACAACAGGAAATCATTTGGGCTGAAAGGAAGTGATACCAGAAGAGAACTCAAATTCACAGAAAGAAATGGAATGCACTAGAAATACGAAATATGTAGGTTAATATAAAAGGCTCTGTAAGTATATTTTATCATTTCTTCTAATGACTTCTTAAAAAGGCATAATCTGTAATTTAAATATCATAATATTATATTACTATATTTGCATATATAGGTACACATTCATATATAGGTAATATTTATAACAATAATAGCACAAAATGGTTAGGAAACGGAGCTATAAAGGATCCAGTTTTCTATATTTTACTGCAATTAATTGACTGTTAGTCTGCTGTCAGAATGTATATTGTAACTCTAGAGCATCCTTAAAGATAATAATTCGAGTAAAATCCCAGAAAAATCAACAAGAGAGTTAGAATACCACACTAAAAATACACTTAACCAAAAATAAATGAGGAATAGAACAAAAAAAAGACAGGATATATATAAAAAACAAATAGCAAAATGAGAAAAATATAAATCCAACCATGTACATTAAATATGAATGGCTTAAACATCTTGGCAGATTAGATTTAAAAAGCAGGATCCAACTATATGTTGTCTACTAAGACCACAAATTAGATTCAAAGATATAAATTTATTTACATAAATGATGGAAAAAGATATATTATACAAACAGTAGCCATAAGAAAGATATAGTTATTATAATGATATCACCCAAAATAGGCTTTAAAACAAAAAAAAAATATTGCTGGAGAGAAAGAGGAGTATTTCACAATGACAAAAGGGTCAGTAGACCAGGCAGATACAAAATTATAAGTATATACACACACACCTAACAATAAAGTGCCAGAATACGTGTAGCAAAAGCTGACAGAATTGAAAGGAGGAATAGAACAAATCATGGAAATGAATTGGTTATTTTAAACCAACTAAAAACATACCAATATCTGGATATGACCAGCCATCTCTTTGTTAAAATAATGTTATACTAAACCAGTATAAGTTCTATTTGCAATATATGTAATACATACACACACACACACACACACACACACACACACACACACACACAAAAGTACTGGAATGGACATTATAGATTTCAGTCTCATAAGAATCCTAAAAAAGCATGGACTTGATTAAAGGTTTCTCCTAAGTCTTACAGAGGTAGGAATTTGACTAAAGTCTCATAATAATATTAGAGAAGTATGAATGTTACAAAAGGTTTCTCCTAAATGATAATTACCCATGGTTAGGCATCAACTTTGAAGAACCTATCAAATTCAGCCCACAGCCATGTCAAAGAACTTGTACTTAATTGATGACCCAGGAAATAGCACTCAGAATATGCTTACCAGATTTAAAGGTCCCATATGAAATGACATTTCTAATGCTCTCAAAGGGTGAATTAAAATTCAAAATATGTTATTAATAGGAAAATAAGCCCACACAAATTAAATGATCCTGGCAAAGCAAGTAGAGTACAAAAAAATGCAGTAATGTAAGAATATGCTGGATTAAGACTGACTCATCATAAATTTAAAAGAAAAAGAACTTAAATAATGGGTGAACACTTGATGAATGTAAAAAGCTGATACAATGCAAGACTCTGTTTTTTAAAATGCAACATACAAGTTTTTTTTTTTTTAAAGGAATGTTTTTATTAAGATGGGTTGGTGAATTTTTCTTCATAGGTTGTATCCATTTATTTCTATTATACCTTTAAAAAAGGAGAAAAACAAAAAGAAAATACAGAGAAGAATGGCTGATATGAAAAGATAATGAATGGAAAAAAATAGGTCCTTTGAAAGGGTAGAAAAAAAGATATCTGGGTTCCTCTTCCCCTAATGGGAAAGAGTAAGAGACGGCAGCATAATTTTCAAGTTCTCGAGTTTTAATATTTGTAGGTTTTTACAAAGCAACTAGGTAAAAATCTAACCAGGGAAACATCAGTCTGAGGTGGGTGGTGTACCACGTGACCTCCTCTGATTCCATGCATGTATTCAACAGATCTGCATTAGGTATTCAACAGATCTGCATTAGGTGTCCCCGTGACCCTAAAATCCCCCAGCTGTGAGGCAGAGACAGGGGCAGTGCCCACCTCACCAGAAGGTCGTGGGAATTAAGTGGGTGGGGGGGGGTGTATAGAGAGCCTTTAGTCCAGTGCCAGGCATGGATGGTGACTGAGTCAGATGCCACTGATGGCTGCCTCTGAGTCCCCATCATCACTGTCACCCCATCACCATCACCGTCCTGTTTAGCATCTTCCTCTCCTTCATAACCATCACCATCATCCCCACTGCTCTCTTCGGCCCCATCATTTCTGGCCTCCAGGTTAGGAATTCTGCAAGGTGATAAGCACCTATTTTGTTGCTCTGTGAGTCGGTTTTTTCTGTGAACAAGTCCTGAATGCTACCGTTTAAGGGGCAAATCTAGATGTGGAACAGGTCCAGATTTGTTGTTAGTTTAGGTCACACCGTGTCATTCTCCTCTTCATGCTGTAATAATAGATAGTTAGCCATCATTTAATGACATTGATGCAAAAATGTAATTTGCTGGAATTATTCTCACTGGGGCTACTCTAAGAACTTCAGTTCCATTTATATTATAGCAAATTAATTGCTTGGAAAAAAAAGTCACACTAGTGTGGCATTCTTACCTTTTGTGGTGAAGGAACACAGCAGAAAGCACTTAGACATATCCCTGTTCAAAAATGATTGAATTCAATTGGAATTCATCTAGCATTGCTACTCGCCTTTGCTGTTTTACCGGGCTTTGCGCTTTGCATGTTTGATGAACGCTGGTCTGCTGGTAAAAAAGGAATGGAGATCTGGCCCCTCTTCTCTGCCTCTAAACTCCATTTGTGCAGGTTTAAAAAAAAATGATAGAAAGAATTTGGCCATCTTTTTATTATTGCTAAGTACTTAACATCTGTGGAGAAGAGATTTGTGTTGCAGAAATGTTCTTAGCAATTTAGGGAGATGGCTTCTATTTTTGTCCAGACTTTGGCTTTGAAATGTTATTGGATTGTTGATTTAGGAAGTGGCTTTGACCAGCATTCCTCAAGAGAAAGGAATAGTGTGTTTCCATATGTCACAGATTCTTGTTGGTGGGCGGAAGCTCGTTTTAGATTCACCATTGTCCTCTTCCTAGCGCGATGCATTCCACTAAGGTTAAGGGTAGTGCCCAGTGAATGATGGAGTCATTCCTCGGCGCGTCTGTGGACCGGGGCCTTCCTGCAAACTGCCTGCTACCCATCAATGACAAGATAAATCAGGTACTCAGAGTATGTGCTTAGAACCTTTCATAGTAATGGCATATAGGCATGACATTCAAACATATGCTTTTCTATCTAGCAGAAATCTTACTTACTAATTGATTGAAAGTAAAAAAAAAAAAAAAAGAAAAGCAGTCACAATAACCAAAGCACAAACAAACAAAATTCTTGTTCTTTATCTTAATGACCTACAGAACACCAGTTCTGTGGGATATGAATAAGGGAATAAGGTTAGGACAAAAGGGCATACCATCCTCAAGAGGTTTGGGAGAAAAACTGATCGAGTAAGTCGGGTAAATTCATGTCTTCAGGGCTCCTCTGAGACTGCATTGTTAACCTCCAGGAGAGGAGTAGGATAAGCCTCTGATCTCATAAAACCCTGCATTTGTACATTACTTGCAATGGGGACTGTCCTAGGAAGACCTTTATGAAGAGTTAGTAGTCCATAGCTGTCCTTTTTTTTTTTTTTTAAGATTTATTTATTTACTTATTTGAGAGAGAGAGTGAGGTAGAGGGAGAGAGAACCTCAAGCAGCCCTCGTGCTGAGGGAGGAGCCTGAGGTGGGGCTTGGTCCCATGATCCTGAGATCATGACCTGAGTGGAAATCAAGAGTCAGCATCTCAACCAAGGGAGGCACCCAGGCGCTCCTATTCCGAGGCTGTCTTAAACATTGCACTCTCTTCTTACACAGCATTAGGGCAGCCCCATAGTTCTTCAAACTTAATTTTTCCCTTATTTAAAAATTTTTGAAACCCCTGTAATCATGTTACCATTTTTCTGGTATCATGGGTTACTTTTCATTTAGTTAAAACAAACAAACAAACAAACAAAACTGACCAGTTGATCAAAAAGAGACAAAGTCCCAGCTCCTAGAAGCCAGGGACTGCGTTTCTCCTATGATTTCTGAATCATTCCAGAGAACATGGGAAAGGCCTCAGCAAATTATGTGAGGGATGACTTGGCAATCAATAATTGTGTTGGAAAATACTTCTTGGCAAAGGAAAGTGAGATTAGGAACTGAACGGATCCTGGAATGAATCAGATACAAAAGGTTTTTTTCGTGCCACTCAAAGAAGGTAGAGGGAAAAAGATAGGGCAACTGAGGGTTAAAAAAAAAAAAAAAAGCCATCGAAAATGTGCTTTAAAAAAACAAACATAAAACTGGTCCTTGAACCCTGTTGGATATCAGCGTTCTGAGGCCAAGGTCTAACGGGAGCAGAAGGTTGTAGGGAGGAGATAACTTCCCTTCCCGGTAGATCCAGCCTCTCCTTTAGCTAGCACATTATCCGTTCCAGTTTCCTTTTTCTTGAGCTTCATCTCCTTTAAGCAGCTCTGATGAGTGCTGGCCGTCTCTCTTGTTGCCGGGTGTTGATAGAGTGCAGAGCAGGTGAAAATCTCAGGGACATTGGACACGGTCCGCGAACACGTAAGCGCAGCCTGGAGTTTGGAAAAGCCGCATAGAATGCTGGTGAGCTCTCCTCCCTGTGTGCCCAGCTGGCATCCGCATCCTCTCACGCCACCTCGTGGCCCTTTACATCCTCCTGAAACTCAGCCTTATTTTCCCCACCATCCAGCCCGAGGCCTTCAAGAGAGCGCGTCAAGTACACACAGTGTTTTCAGGGAGGGGAGGGGCGTGGGAGAGAAACTGACAACTCTCGACACTGTCTAATAACTCTTCTTTACTTCCCACTTCCCCCTGTTTTTGCAAAACGTCTTAAACAAGGTAACTGATTTCCTGGCCACCTCCACTGTCCTTCGTCTCCGGCATCTGGCTTTCCCATCTGGACAGCACCCACGCGACTGACTTGACTGCACCAGCCTGGCTGCCGGGTGCTTAGCGCGTGATGCTTCATTGCATTCTTACTACAACCCTCAGGTCTTACTCCTACTGCAGTGTTACCGGTGGGATATTTAGATGAAGCAGCTTGCTCTGCACAGCAGCCCCTATGGACCGGGCTGGGATTAAGCTACCTCTTTGTTTACCCCAAAGTGCCAGGAAAAATTTTCCAACTTGGAGAGGCATTATTATTATTCATTTAATGCACCTGCTTTTAGCTGGGAGCATCACCACCTTCCGGGGGGGGGGGGGGGGGCGGCGTTTTCAGGTTTGTAACGGTATTTGGGTATCTCAAGGTGAGAGCTGAGAATGCTCCTGGGATCTAGTAGCTAGAAAAAGGAGGAGGAGGACCACCGTGAGAAATGCTGAGGACCACCTCATGGGACAAAAGATTATCCTGCCTCAAATGCCGATAATGCCCGGCTCGGAAACAATGGTAATGGATGAGAATCTAATAATGGATTCGGAAAACCTAAATAACTTCCCCGAATCTAGAGCCATAAATCAAACTGATCTCTGTCTGGCCCTAAAGTTTATGCCCTGTTCACTCTCTTCAACAGAACATTAAAATATTATGCATAATTTGATTTACTCTCTGAATTATCATATTTTATATGTAGCATCTCAAATATAATTTATTTAGAGAATAGTTAACTAATTTCCTGATTGAATGTTCTTTTAATACATTTAACGGAGATAGCATGTATCATAGTATTTGCCAGATTTTCAGAAGGATGCTGAAACTTAATGAAAGAAACCATCAACGCTGGATTAGATTAAGAGAGCTGCATATTCTGGAACATGCTGCTTCTCCACTGTCGGCCAGGAGGGGAAAGGACTCCTATAGGGAAGGAGAAGGATGCGGGAGGGGGAGGCGAAAGCCAGGTGAAGAGGTTAGGAGAGAAAACCAAAAAAAAAAAAAATCCTTGGATTTTTTATTTCATTCGGCTTATGTCCTGAGCTCTGGGCTGTCACTAGCAACGTTTGCTTCCTCTGGAACTTTGCTTTTAAAAACGTTCATGAACGTTCTAAAGGGCTGCCCAAACTTAAATAAAATTCTCTGCTTTCTCCATATATAAAGGCATCTTTTAATGTGCTCATTTCCAAAATATATGTCATGTATTTTTTGTAGCAGTCTTGGGTTGTGCTGGGCAAAGACTTTGTCATTCTTGGTTAAAAGAGCTTCGGCCTCATCAGATCGCACACAGGGCCATGCACTTGGACATCCTCGTCGTCTGCAGATCTTAGCCATCCTTTCCTAACAGAAAGGCCACACACACACACACACACACACACACACACACACACACACATGTAGCCACCCAGAAAAATGTCGTAGTTTTAGCCTCACTCCATGCCTACCATGGAGACTCCCATCCTGAATTGGGAAAAAGGAGGAAGAAAAAAAAAACCAACAAAAAAACCCCTGTATCTATTGGTTTCTATAGTTTTTTCCTCCCTCTTTTCACAACTTGAGATATATTTAAATTCCCAGTGTATTCCCAGTGTAAATGACTTTCTGGGCACCAGAGAGAACAGAGAATCTCAAATTTTAGTGGTGAGAATATCTGGGGAGCTTGTAAAAAATGCAGATTTCCAATCCCTGCACTAGAGACTTGAATTTGGTAGCTCTTGGGGGGTGTAATAGGCTTTGTCGACAAGCTCCTCAGGGGACAGAGGGGGGCTCATGAACCAAATTTGGATGATGGTTCATTCGGCACTTGGTAGGCCCTTGATAAACAGTTGGTGAATGGATCCGAAGGCTCTCCTGGCACGTCTGTTGGTATCGGGAGGCTGTTACTTTTAACCACATGGGCTTATGATCCTAGAGGGCTCTAGGATTCTAGCCCCTCAGCTTTGTCCCCATTTTCAGTGACTTTGAAAGTTGGCTGCTTTTCACAGTCTCCTGCACAGGCCCTCTCCATTCCCACTGCTTCAGGCCATCTTGTCCCACGGGGTGTTGGCAGGGTCCCCAGGCTCCAGAATCTTCCCTCCAGCTTATCTTTAAAACCACTCCCACGTGCGTTATCCTCATCCCCGTGCTTCTGTGCATTGAACCTCTCCATGGTTCCTCTTCATGGTTTGGGCCAAGTTACTTTTCCACTTGACCTCTCACTCTTCTCCTTCCCTTTAATGCTACTGGTTTGCACTCTTGTCCCTAAGTGTGGGTTGTGCATTTCCACCTCTCTGTCTTGGCTCATGCATCTCCCCGGGGGGCAGAAAAGGGTTAACTCAGCAGGCCTGTGTCGTTCAGACCCCACACTTGCCAAAGAAATGTGTCTTTAGGACTAGCCCTTGGCCAGCTCCCAAGAGATAATCTCTGAGCCCCTGAAATATTCTTCTTCATAAGAGTGTCTTTGTGTAACCGAAGTCCTGGGGTCATGCTGTGTATATGCTGTGTATACGTGTGTGTATGCTGTCACGTTTCTCTTTGTATGCGTGTGGTATATACTGTGCCCAGCAGTCTTGCTTTTTGGAGTTTAGTCTTTAAAAATCACACAAGGGTAAACTGTGTGTTGCGGTCTTGTTTGTTGAATCAGAAATCGGAAATAACTCAGCTATCCACTGATGACAATATTAATGGAGTAAGAATTCCATAGGAGAAATAGTGATAGAACTCCCAATTACTGAGCCCATTCTGTTTCAGCACTGTGCTAAGGGTTTTACTTACAGTATTTCACTTTCATTTATAGCAAATCCTCTGTCAGTTAACCCCACTTAGACAAACACTGAGACACCTAGCTAGCGGTGAAATGAGGTCACGTGGCCAAGATAGGTATGACTGTACCCGTCAGTTCACAGGACGGTAGTAAAGAGTGATTATGACAGAGTCATAGAGCCCTGTGTGCTGGCACGGAAGGATGCTTATGGCACATTATTAAGCCTAAAGAGGAAAAATCATGAAATCATTTGCATGTTACCATCTTGTAAGCCATACATATATGTCTATGCATATTGTGTAAAAGCTATGTTCAACATATATATTAAGAGTAATTTTTAGCTGTAAAAATATCTAGTAAATGAAACAAAGCACAAAGAAGTAAGTCATGGTCCATGGCCTGATCCATTATTTCCTTAGAGCAGCATTTCTTTTCTGGGTCCTAAGACCAGATCATACCAGCAGACTTCAGAGGCCTTGGTGCTAGCAGGCTTTTTCAAAGAAGAGAAGAAAAAGAAAAGTACTGTTGTTGAACTAAATTTAACAAACACGTGTCGCATCCTCTCCTTGTTCTGGATTTATGTGATATTGTGATTGTCTAACTCTTACACAAGTTGACCGTCCCTCCCTGGGCAGCCCGCGGGATGGAAGGTGACTGTTGTTCCCCACCTCATGGCAGGAACCTGGGCGCTAGCCACAACTGTTTTCTCATCTCTTCATCCAAAAACAAATCAAGAGTTCCAGTTTATTGTCCCAGTATTTGTACCTTCGAGTACCACCTGAGCCCACATGCCCAGGCAATGACTCTGGAGAGGGGCATAAGAAACCCTGATCAGTTGACCTTGGTCATAAGTTGGACACTGTGGCCAGGGTACTGAGCTCTGTGATGGCCCAGATGGCATGAATCACCAATATCTGAGTTGGGAAAATTAGTTGCACCTTGGAAAAGAGAGAAGGGAAAAGATGGCAAAATGGAAGATGTCTTTATATGTGGCCTTATTCTCTTCCTGTACTCTGGTTGGAGCTCCTTCCTGTTTCATACAAACATGTGTTACGTGTTCACACCATATATGCCTTCTCATATTATACTTTTTAAGTTAATATATATTATGACCATTTATTTCCCATTGATACTATTCTTCAGAAACATGAACTTTTAGAGCTGCTTCATGTTCCATTTTATGAATGAAGTAGATCTATTTGTTTTTCAAATTTTATTTTAAAGTCTAGTATAGTTAACGTACAGTGTAGTGTTAGTTCCGAGGGTACGATATAAGGATTCAGTGCTTCCATATGTCAGCTGGGGCCCATCACAAGTGCACTCCTTAATCCCCATCTCCTATTTCCCCCATCCCCCACCCACCTCCCCCTCTGGTGACCATCAGTGTGTTCTCTGTAGTTAAGAGCCTATTTCTTGGTTTACCTTTCTCTCTCTCTCTCTCTTTTTTTTTACTTTGCTCATTTGTTTTGTTTTTCTTAAATTCCACAAAGAAATGAAATTATGTGGTCTTTGTCTTTCTCTGACCGACTTACTTCACCTAGCATTATACCCTCGGGATCCATCCATGTTGTTGCAAATGGCAAGATTTAGCTCTTTTTTATGACTGAGTAATATTCCATTCCATATACCACATCCTCCTTATGTCTTCATCTAGTGATGGACACGGGGATAATTTCCATAATTTGGCTATTGTAAACAATGTTGCAATAAACTTAAGAGTGCATATACCCTTTTGAATTAGTGATTTTGTATTTTTTAGGTAAATACCCAGTAGTGCAATTACTGGATCATAAGGTAGTTTTTTTTTTTAACTTTTTAAAAAAATATTTTATTTATTTGAGAGAGAGAAAGTATGTGTGTGCATAAGCAGGGGCAGGGGCCGAGGGAGAGGGAGAAGCAGACTCCCTGCTGAGCAGTGAGCTCTAGTTGGGGCTCCATCCCAGGACCTCAAGATCATGACCTGAGTCAAAGGCAGACGCTTAACTGACTCAGCCGCCTAGGCATCCCTATTTTTAACTTTTTGAGGAGCCTCCATACTGTTTTCCACAGTGGGTGCCCAGTTTACATTCCCACCAACAGTGCACAATGGTTCCCCTTTCTCTACATTCTTGCCAACACTCATGTCTTGGGTTTTTTATTTCAGCCGTTCTGACAGGGGTGAGGTGCTATCTCATTGCAGTTTTGATTTGCATTTTCCTGATGATCAGTGATGTTGAGCATCCTTTCTTGTGTCTTTTGGCCATCTGGATGTTTGGAGAAGTGGCTGTTTATGTATTTTATCCATTTTTAACTGGATTATTTTTGAGAGTGTTGAGTTGTATAAGTTCTTTATATATTTTGGATAATAACCCTTTATCCGATAGGTGATTTGCAAATATCTTCTTCCATTCAGTAGGTTGCCTTTTCATTTCATTGATCATTTCCTTTGCTGTGCAGCTTTTTATTTTGAAGTAATGCCAATAGTTTATTCTTGCTTATTTGAATGAACTATACTCTATGAGTAGAGTATATTCCTCTATTGTTAGGCATTTAGCTTGTCCCTAATTTTGATCTTTTTTTTTAAAGATTTTATTTATTTATTTGACAGAGAGAGATCACAAGCAGGCAGGCAGGCAGGCAGAGAGAGAGAGAGAGAGGAGGAAGCAGGCTCTCTGCTGAGCAGAGAGCCCGATGCGGGACTCGATCCCAGGACGCTGAGATCATGACCTGAGCCGGAGACAGTGGCTTAACCCACTGAGCCACCCAGGCACCCCCTAATTTTGATCTTATAAAGCTCTGGTTTGGGGCGCCTGGGTGGCTCAGTGAGTTAAAGCCTCTGCCTTCGGCTCAGGTCATGATCCCAGGGTCCTGGGATCGAGCCCCGCATCAAGCTCTCTGCTCAGCAGGGAGCCTGCTTCCTCCTCTCTCTCTCTCTGCCTGCCTGCCTGCCTGCTTGTGATCTCTCTGTCAAATAAATAAATAAAATCTTAAAAAAAAAACAAAAACAGAACTCTGGTTTATACATTTAGCATCAAGAATTCTTCTTGGTTCTCAACATTCAGCATCACAAAGAACACACATGACACATTCTACTCAAAGTTGTGTAGAACGGGAACAGAACTTGCTGGAAGGGCAAAAAATGGGTACTCCTTTGCAGTGGTCCACAGAAGTTCACGTGCAAAGAGATGAAAATGCACATCGAGTTAAGCACAGGAACTGTCCTGGTTTAGAAGCTTTATGCCTCCCCAGGGAACCATAACTCTGACAACAGTTTCACTGGGACAAGTTTCAGGGTCCTTATAAAGGACATGTCCAGTTATAAGAGCACATGCTCAGAGAAGCTCAGAGCTATGGTTCCTATCCGTTATTTATAGTTCCCATAGCCTAGATGCCACTCAGCACAGCCCAAGGTCAGGTTTACTATAAGTCATGTTGACTAGTTGTCAACATACTTGATGCGCCCTTTCATCAGGTTACCAGGTAAATGAAGGTCAAATTCTCATGCAGAAATAGGGAAAAGCTTTATAAACCCTTTACCCACAAACATTTTAAACATAAATCACTGTCCAGATATATGCTTATTTTCTTTAAAAAACAAAAAACAAAAACAAAACTTAAAAATGGTAATATTGAGTCCAAGAGAATTAACAATTTAAAAATCCCTAATGCATACAGAGAAATTATTGGCCAGAAAGGTAGCCCGGATTAAAATGCTGCTGGTGGTACACCTATCAGGGTTGTACCTCCACCTGACTTTCCGGCATCACTTCTTTCACTTTCTACCTGAATGCCACTTTCCCTCTGGCCCCATGAGCCTCTTGACCATTTCGCTCATTTCATCTTCTTTCACATCTCTTGCTTAGCCTTGTCCTCTAACTGGAATGTTCTATCATTTCTCTGCCTGGTCCTACCTGATTTCCCTTTAAAGGTATTCTAGAAATGTCATCTCTCAAAATGATCTCCAGACACTGCTTCCCCTCGACTTTTTCCTAAGTAGCATTCTTGACTCACCTCTGTCCTTCCCAAAGCTTTTTGTTCTGAAGGCTACTTTAATGCTTCTCGGGTTATCTTATTGCCTTATTGTTCATACTAGAATATGAACTCCTTATAGTTAGAATCTACATTTGTAATCCTCTAGCTCAGAGCACTTTGAATAGCCTATAATGGTCTTGTAAAAATGTTTGTTGAAGAGCATGGATTAGTTTAACAATCAAGATTTATTGAACAGTTCTTCTAGGGCAGGCACTCTTAAAAGTACTCCATCCCCGGCATCTAGAACTGTCCCTGCACATAACAGATGGCCCGTGAGCAAGCAGCACTGGTTGAATGAGTGACTGAATGCAGACAGAGCACTGAATTAAGACAAGTTCCCCATTCTCATGAAGAATGCATTTTAAAGAGGGGAGAGAGAATAAAAAACCAACAAATAAGAAAACCAAGAAACAGGATGGAATAAGTGTTATGGAAGGAATTAAAAGGAAGATGATGTTATAAAATTCTGGGTGGCTACGCTAGCTTGTAGCCAAGGAGGGTTTTGCTGCCCAAGTGACAAGCTGGGTTATTTATGCCAAGAAGTCGCTGGCCGTGCAAAGATGTGGAGAAGAGCGTCCAGGGGGAAGTAGAGCCTAGGGCTAGGACCTTTGATGGAAAGAGCCTAGCATGCTTCAGGTGATGACAAGAAACACACACTGGGGGTGTGCCAAAACAGAAAAACAGAGATGATTTTTCAAAATATTTAATGGCTGCTCCATTATGAACATGGATGAATCATCACTCATTTCAACCGCTGTCTCCCTCCCCCTCCCGTCGTCCCACTTTCCAACTCTGCATGTGTCCTGGATCCAGAGCCCAGAAAGCTTTAGGGACACCCATCTCATCAGTACCATCCTTTTGTTCTCCTCCAACTCTGATCAGGTGAAGGAATACTCCCTATCTGTATTTATTGCATGGAACATCAGGCAGATCATATTTTCGGTGGGTATATACTGGAACTCCTCTAAGACTGAGTCTGAGACTATCAGCAGGTTGTTTGCTATAGCTGTAGTGTAGGGCCCTGATTCCCAAACTTTAATGCCCTGGGGAAATCCCCCAATTGTCCTGCTAAAATACCGGTTCTAATAGGGCATGGCCTGAGATTCTGCCTTTCCAGATGATACGGGCACTGCTGGTCCATGGTCCCCACTTTTTGTGTAGAAGGGACAGAGCTCTGATTCTGAGTCTTGGCCCCCTGTTAAAATCCACAAGGGAACTTTTCAATCTCTTGGCCACCCCCAGGCTGTTGGATCTAAATCTCTAGCATTAGAACTCAGGCAGATCTATTTTTTTTTATCCCCCCCTGGTAATTCTGCTCTTTGGTCCTGGTGTCACCCAGTCCCCTTGGTCACAGGCTAACTCCTTTAGTCATCAATGAGGCAGCAGGTGCACTTTCAGAAAACAGACCTCCTAGGAATGAAAACCTTACCCTGTCAAAGTCCAAAGAGAAGTCTAAAGATAATTAAGGTTTCAGGTTTTTAAACTTTGTTTTTAGTAAGAGTGTGTTTGTGTTTCTTCCCTTAAGAACAGGCAGGACTTCGTTCTTGGTCTTCGGCTGTCCTAATTTAAAACCTCTGTTATTGATACTGGCCTCTCTTAAAAGAACTTTTCTTTTTCTGAAACCTTTTAGACAAACTAGGGCTATAAAGTGGATAAAAAAAAAAAAAAGAGGGACCTGGACACTGGCTTTTGCTGTATAGCCCAGTGGAATGAATTAATGGAGTCTGAGGTTTGGGGTAAATATGGTCACACCAGGTTGGCGTTCTCTCCGAACTGATGAAAAAAATTACACCCTTCTGGAGCCCACTGTAATTAACTCTCAGATAGCATTTCCATTATAAATCCCTGTTTTAAGAGGTTTGTTACTCAGCTGTAAAATTTTGCTCTAGGCTACAGCTTGGACATAGACAGTTTCAGCTTGAAAGAAGCTTTAAAAATAAAAGGTTTTTTTTTTTTTTTTTTTTTTCATTGAGCAAGTGAAGTGTGGTTTTTAAAAGGAATGAAATACCCACAATTCTCAGACATTCTTTGCATCTTTCTCTATTTTTTCTCCAAGTAGTCTTGATTCCCAACAAATGAAGCCTAGTTATTCACATATTTTAAACCAATTGTTTAAACTACCAAATGTTAGAGGGACTCTTTGAATTAAGGAAATGCATTTTGAGGGTCACGACTCAATAAAAAGGACGGAAAATGTTCTTTCCCGTTTTTCAGATGTGCAGAGCTAGGGTGGAGCAGAACTCTGTTCTTTGAAGATCCTCAAGTCTGTTGTTCATTTTTCAAAGGGGAGTTCTACAAGAAGACAGCTGCATTGAACAACAGGAAGCGCATTCCCTATGTGAACACTTTCACCGACAGTTTCTCCAGGGCTTTCTAAAACGTCTCTCTGTCCTACTGCATGTTAAAATCAACAGTGGTCAATTTCAGGATTAGAAAAAAAATCTTGACTTCTGTGTCTTGGTGTCCAGGACTTCTTCTGAGGTTAGGGACTGGCACCTTTCTCTGGCTTATGTCGCTCGCCCAATGGCGTACTGAGCAAGGCAGTCTTGGATTTCTCACAGGACCTCACCTGTAGCCTCATTGGCCTTCTATCTGCTCACAGTGAGTTCCTTTTCCCCACCACTTTCCTCTCCCTCTGACAAAGGATGCCACAGCCATCGCGTCTACCTCCTGCCCGGCTGTGGTGTAACAGAAATGCAGTTGCACACACCGGGGCCCGGAGTAGCTCTGCCCTAAGACCTGGAGTCTGTACAACCTTAGTAGGGGTCAGTCTTGGTCAGCCCAAGGCCCCACAGGACTTCATGCATCCAGACGGACCTTACATAGTGTGATGGTGGCAAGTTACCCTTTATAAATGTATGCTGTTAGCATGAAAATTACTGTTTCCTCTATGGGGTGCTCAGTCAGTTAAGTGTCCAACTCTTTTAAAGACTTTTTTTTTTTTTTAATTTGACAGACAGTTTAAAAGTAGACGGAGAAGGAGGCAGAGAGAGGGGAAGCAAGCTCCCTACTGAGCAGAGAGCCAGATGCAGGGCTCAATCCCAGGACCCTGGGATCATAACCTGAGCCGAAGGCAGAGGCTTTAACCCACTGAGCCACCCAGGAGCCCTAAGTGTCCAATTCTTGATTTTGGCTCAAGGTGGTGAGATCGTGAGATCGAGAGCCAGGTCAGGCTCTGTGCTGAGCCCGCTTAAGATTCTCTCTCTCTCCCTCTCCCCGTCCCCTCCTCCCCCACCTGCCCCACTTGCAAGCTCACTCTCTCCCTCTCTCTCTCAAAAAAAAAAATAAATAATAAATAAAAAGTAGCATTTCCTTTGCAAGAGGAGATAATATAAAATCATGGCCCATAAAGATTCCATTCTATTAATTGGAAGAAAGAACAAAGGTAGGCATTGACTTCAAAAGCACACTTTTGAGTTCTTTGTCAATGGTGGTAGGGAATTCAAGGTGTTCTGGCTGTTACCCTCAATCTGATTGGCCGTCTCCATTCTAACTGAAACAGTGACACCTCACATTTTTGTCCAGACATCACCTCTAGGGAATGCCGCCTGACCATGGCCCATCCCCACTCTCCTCCCCTACCCCAGACAGTCTGGATCAAGGCTTCCTCCCTCCGGCTTTCCTTCTACTCTGTCCTCCCGCTGTACCCTCCCTTACCTGAAATGTAACTCCTCAGAATGTCTGCTCTGTCTGCTCTCCACCACCAGCCAGGTTGTGAGCTCTTCGGGGTCAGAGACTATATCTTATTCATTGTCAGAATCCTAGGCCATGGAGCCTTGCCCCAGTACAGGGCTCGATGAATATTTGTTGTATAAATCAGTAATAAAACAAATAAACCAACAATGTGGGAACATAGAGACTTGTGCCTAACCAACTCTTGAAGTCGTTTGCCAGTATCTGATACTACTTTCTGGTTTTATCCATGTTTTGGGGGGAAAAAAAGAGTCTGGTTTGGATTGACGAGGCTCATTCCTAGCAGTGGCAGTAGAAATGAGAGTAGTAACAGCGAACATTTCCAGAGTGTTCAGTCACGAGGCACTCTTCAAAGTGCTTTTTTTTTTTTTAAAGATTTTATTTATTTATTTGACAGAGATCACAAGTAGGCAGAGAGGCAGGCAGAGAGAGAGGGGGAAGGAGGCTCCCCATTGAGCAGAGAGCCCAAAGTGGGGCTTGATCCCAGGACCCTGAGATCGTGACCTGAGCCAAAGGCAGAGGCCTTAACTCACAGAGCCACCCAGGTGCCCCCAAAATGCTTTCTTTACAGAAGCCATTGGCCATAGTTGACGGATGAGGAGACCGAGCTATAGCCCCCATCACTACTGCTGGTGGTTTAAACCCAGCGATTTCCACCTGAACCACCTTTAGTCACTGAGGCCTGTGCATGAGATAAGCCCACTCGGCCGCCTTCCCTGTGTCGTGGTTGACTCTTTTCGCATCAGCGGAACCGTGGCTCTTCTGCATTTAGCTTGGCAACCACCACACCCCCCCATGCAAAGTCCGTTTCTCTGATCTTCATTTCCTTGTAACGTGCACATGCTTTCCTTTCAGCCCCTAGTTGTTAGTGTTTTATGACTCGGGGAGCTCGAGGAGGCAGCTGTATTGTTAATGTAAGTCATTACCAAGACATTTCTGCTCTTTTCCACAACCTCATAATTTGTTAAAAGTTCTGGTTTGGGTTTTCCTCACGTCTTATTGCTGACAGTTTTAGCAGTGTATGCCAGCATTATCGGCTGTCTCCAGGGTACCAACTGAGACAGGAAGGTTTCTGTAGTTGTCTGAGATCACTTGCCACTTTATATAGTACAACTTGCTCATGTAGGTTCACTCTGCTTCCCAGCGAATCTTCTGGCCCCAGTGGGCTATAAAATCATCTGATGCCGCTATAACTTTTTAAGACAACAAAATATTAGCTCGGGGACGCCTGGGTGGCTCAGTGGGTTAAGCTGCTGCCTTCAGCTCAGGTCATGATCTCAGGGTCCTGGGATCGAGTCCCGCATCGGGCACTCTGCTCGGCAGGGAGTCTGCTTCCTCCTCTCTCTCTCTCTGCCTGCCTCTCTGCCTACTTGTGATCTCTCTCTGTCAAATAAATAAATAAAATCTTAAAAAAAATATTAGCTCGGAATTGTTTGCTTTGCTTAACTCACGTTTTAAGGCTGCCTCTGTATGCTAAGAAGGGGGAAAACGATAAGCTGGGATTCTTTTGTGAAATGAAAAAAAAAAAAAAAAAAAAAAGGATATTTTTCTCATCCTCACTTCTTTTCCTTGCTGATGATAGCAGTTTTCAGTGCTATTCTTATAAGCTTTCTACTAGTTCTTTCCCATTTGAAGCATGGATATTAAAAAATTTTTTTTGCAAACAGTGGATCATGGCCAGTTTCAAAAGCTGCTGTGACCCAGGTTTTGCTTGAGCTGATAGCAGTTTTTAAAAAATGAGCACCAGTCCAAGGCCACACAGTTTGTTGGGGCCCAAACCGAGGCTGGACTCTGGCCCCCAGACACACAATTCAGTGTTTTTTTTTTTTTTCCCATTGTTCCACACCCTCACAGTTTATTGGATTGACCTAATGGTCCATACTGTGTCTTTTTTGCAAGAAAAGTTAAAGAAAGAATTCACTCACTTGCTAAAAGCCAATTATTTTGAGAGCTCCAAGTCCTCCTAGATTTAAGTTCCCAAAGAGTAACACACGCACAACCACAAGTGGCTTGCTAGGAGCCTAGCAGAAAAGCGACGTAAAAAAACCCATCTTTCATTTTCTAGCCAAACACTAGCCTGACCTAAAGCTAAGCTAAAACAAAACAAAAGTGCATGTGACATATCTGAGCGCCCTGTGGGAGTTACTATAGACAGAACTGAAGAAGGGATAGTCATCATTCAACTCCCGGCAGGAGGCTTTCTGCAGCCTAGCACGGAGGGAGGTAAAACTCCTATAAATATCAGCTGATACAGACTGTCTTTAAAGTGAAATTTGAGCAATCACATTTTCAGAGACTGAGAATATTCTGCAAATAGTAATAAAGACCCCGAAACAAGGAAGTAATGGATTCCCAAGCAGGCAGAGTAGGTTAAGGACCTATGTCAGACTCAGAAGGAGGTCAGCAGAGGCTGGGAGAAGAGAAATCTAGATCAAGCCAGAACAGAAAACAGCTCCCCAAGCCACACTGGGCAACAGCTCTGTGTAGCCCCTCAGGGAGGAAGGGATGGTGGCTGTCATCAAAATTCTACCCCCTGGTTATATAATGATTGTGTTAATATAGAATAATAAAATATGTGTGGTTCTTTTCTCAATGGCATCTCTGTCACCCTTGTTGGATTCCTTTATTATTTCCACGAGGTCCTCAGTTAGGAGGCCCCTCTAGGAATAGAGATACCCACCCACCTACCGTTTGGAGTCATTTCTGGGGAGGAAAGTGGCTTATCCTTGTCAAAAGGGGCTTCAACCAGCTTCCTTTCTAGCTGGGTCTGCGACATGTTCTCCTGGCCTAGGAGACTTTCCCCAGCCAAGCTTCTCTTTCCTTTGTTCACTCACTCATTCATTTGTTCATTCCTTCAAGAAACATTTATTGAGCACTTACTATGTTGCAGGCACCGTGTTAGCTTCTGGATATAGAGCAACAGCAAAATGAACACAGCCCCTGCCTTATTGTTCTTACAGCTCAGCTCTGCACGGGAAAACAGACAAGAAACAGGTAAGCCGATAAATGTACAATTACATCTGTAGCAAAGGGTCCTGAATGTGGCGGGAGAAAAGAGGAAAATCATGATGTTCTCCAATGGGGAAGAACAAGAGACATTCCACCGAGGAAGATCATCTAGGAACCTCTGCCTGGGGAGATGGTAATTAAATCATTTTGGTCTGTATGCACCTTGTCTCGTCAATATATCATAAACACCCCGGAGACAGGGATTTCTGCATTTGGCAAAGTTAACACACACAAATAGGTGCTCATTAAATTCACTGATAAGGCGGCTGCCTCTTTGTCTTCCAGAAAGGGTCGGTCTAACTCTGGGTTTTGACCTCGTCTTCTGCTCATCTATTAGGTCCCCAGGGCCTTATGGATGGTGTATGTCTTTGCGGTTCCCAGCAGGCTAGAGGACGCTGAGGAATGATCTTGGGAAAGGCTACCTTCCACATGCTGGCCTTGGCTGTTGACGCAGGCATCCTGGGAGGGTTTGCGGGATTACCTCCTGTCTGGACAGTTGTCTGTAGCTTTAGTGTTGCTCTGTCCACTCTCTTAAAAAAAAAAAAAAAAAGGCACCACAGTCAGAGTCATTATTAAAAGGGAAAAATCAAACAGTAATAACACTCCAGAGACACCAGAAGTATTATGAAAAGGAAGTGTTTAAGTGGAAAATACTGAGCTTTGGAAACAAAACGGCAGGCATCCGAACTTACTTACATAGGAAGCCCCGGGATGGGATACGAGGGACGGTGCGGAGGTCTTTTGCCACTGAGTCAAGTCCCCAGCATTTGCTCTGTGATTTGAAACTTTCCATGGTTTTAGATTTCATCAGCTGCTTTGAGTTACGTTTAAAGAAACACATTTTTAGTGAGAAATTTTTGACTGAAAACGGGGAGCAGAAGTAATGCTTTGGAATAATTACTTCCTTTGTTGACAGCTTTTTTTTTTTTTTTTTTCCCACAGCACCCACTTGCAATTAAATACAACAGTAATTAAAATCTCTAAATTCACTCAGAATGACTGTCCCATCGGTCACATCCAGAAAGCCTTCAAATGTCATTGTGAAAAGAATGTCTTCTCAGAGATGCCGGGTGCTAAGACAGAGGGTTTGCATTTTTCTAATTTGTAGTCAGAAATTGATAATATGCAGGAAATGTTTCACTGATTTGAAAATCATTGCCGTGAATTAAAAATCCAAGGCTAGAGACCATAGGATAGCTTAAACTCTCTTAGGAAAGAAAAAAAAAAAAAAAAAAAGGGAGACCGGGTTGGTTTTGTTGTTTTTTGGTTTTGGGAGGTGGGGTTGTTTGGGGTTTTTTTGTTTTTGTTTTTGTTTAACATTTTCATATAAATTACAAGCACATCCAAGGATTTAGTGACATACATGTTAGCGACATAGACCATTCCCCCAGTGCAGACATGAAACATTCGGTCTAATTTAGCCATGATCTCGGTGTGTCTTTCTGAGCCTACCCCTAACTGAGACAGAGTATGTTTACATCTGTTGGTAAACCTGTCAGTTGAGTCTCTGCAGGTTTTTAAAGTGATTCAAGAAGGGCCTCTCCTCCCCCATCATCTTCACTCCAGTCCTTACAAAGCCGAGCCCTTCCCCAGGGCCTCTGATACATCCCTCTCCTATTCCTGTAACTCTGATGCCCACTTTGCCCGCCCACAGAGCACGGCAGGATTGAGCCTCAGTTTACCTTCTTGTCCTTAGTTCTCCGTCTAGATAGCATGCTGACCCTCCCCGCACCCTCCGCCGTGTGCTTCTTTCTCCACAGGGAATGCCTTTCTTCTTGGGCGTGCCCCTCTAATTTCTCTCCACCCTTGAGCCCCAATCTGAGAAGAGCTGCTCCGTGAAATGGGTCCTAAGGTCAGCAAGCGGGGTGCGGGGGGAGCCTCTGTGGGAATCCTAGGGCATACGGAAAGTTCCCCATGCTGACTCAAATCACATTCAGGCCCTCTTTTCTCCTCGGAGCCACAATCGGAAATCTTCTCCTGATATGCCCATCCCCTACAATTAATTCTCACCTTTTTTTAAAAATAATTAATTTATTTTCAGCATAACAGTATTCATTATTTTTGCACCACACCCAGTGCTCCATGCAATCCGTGCCCTCTATAATACCCCCACCACTTGATACCCCCAACCTCCCGCCCCCCGCCCCTTCAAAACCCCCAGATTGTTTTTCAGAATCCATAGTCTCTCAGTGTTCACCTCCCCTTCCAATTTACCCCAAACTCCCTTCTCCTGTCTATCTCCCCATGTCCTCCATGCTATTTGTTATGCTCCACAAATAAGTGAAATTGACTCTCTTTGTCAATTGTCAATCTCTCAAGTGATAATTGACTCTCTCTGCTTGACTTATTTCACTCAGCATAATCTCTTCGAGCCCTTCAACAGATGAATGGATAAAAAAATGTGGTCCATATACACTGTGGAGTATTATGCCTCCATCAGAAAGGATGAATACCCAACTTTTGTAGCAACATGGACAGGACTCAAAGAGATTATGCTGAGTGAAATAATTCTCACCTTTTGTTCTTTTGCTCTTTTGTTTCCAAGGAATGGGACTGAGAATCGGGGGACTGTCCTGGCCAGTTTGGGGGGGGGTACAAGTAGGACGGAAGGAGACTGGCTCCCCAGCACTGTTGGTAGATAATCATTCGCAACTTGAGAACATTCAATGAGCCCTCCCTGTGGGGATAGAAGATCTCCAGCCTCGTGGACATGAGTGTGAAGAGCGAGCTCTCAGTCCTGCTGGTGACCTTCAAATCCTCAAGCTCCAGACATTCCCAGCCATGCTTTGTCCCTGTGGGATTCCCGTGAGGTGGGAGAATTAGGAAAAACAGGATGAGGGGAAAGACAGAGTTTTGCGGTTCCACTGCCTACAAAAGGAGGTTCTCTTATGCTCAGGGTCTAGGGCTGGGTCTTCTGGCTGCGAGAACACGCAAGCTAACATACACAGGTCAGTTGTTTGAGAATCCATAGGACTGTCACAGAAATCCAAGAACAAGAAGGAAAAGCACACCTGGGTGCCTCCCGAGAACCACAGCCTGGAAACTTCTAGAACCTAGGCCATTATTTTCTTAGACTCACCCACATTACTCAGCACACCTGTTCCTTCCTTCTTGTCCTCCGCTGTCTGTCCTGTTCTCTCACAGTCTTTCCTCCCTCATGATGTTCACCTGCCCTTAGCTTTTTAAGTCCTCTCTTGCTTCTCACCTGATCCCTTTGCCCTCCTCTCTTGGTCTCACTTGACCTGGGATCTTCATGTCCATTTCCTGACTGGCTGGGCCTCTCAGCCCCCATTCTACCTTGCTGAAAGAGTAGTGTGATCTACCTGAAAACCCTGTGCATGGTCCCTGAGCAGCCTAATCAAGGCTCCCACCTGGCCTGTTCTGTGTTAGTGCGAGGGGGCGGTCTTCGTAGCAATCAGTCACGTGGTAGGTATGAACACTCACGAGGAGAAGTTTTTCCTTCTAGCCGGGCAGGGATTAGAGCCCACCAGGAGCTCCAGGGTCCAATGCGAAAGATGCTGGAGGGGGTGAGGGTGGCAGAGCTCCCAGTTCTCCCCTCACCACGTCTGTTTGGGGTAGCGAGCACACTGGGAAGCCTCTTCCACAGTTTGATAACCTAGCCTACTGGGCTCCTCACTAGGACCTTAAAATGTTTTAAGCTATTGCCTTACTTTACAGTTAAATATTAAGACAGGATTTAGGATCACACACTCATGGAAAGATGGCTCAACTTCCATGACTGCTGAATTCTTTCTTTAAAAAAAAGGAGAGTCTCCCTCCCATATAACTCATTAGGATCTACTCTGTGGGAAAGGTCCAGGAAATAATTGTGAACACCTGAGATAATTGGCCACCTTTGCCAACTACCGCTCATAAGAGAAGGATTTGCCCATCGCTGTTGGAACTCCTGAGGCTTAGTCCTAAGGTTTAGAATTAAGGGCAGTTGTCAGATATGAACTAGTGCAGAATCAAAGCCCCTACTCAGAAAAGGGGGAAAAGGCAGGAAGCAACAGTAGAAGGTCCTCGTTACCTCGGCCCCTGCCTCCCTTCCGGGCATGTTGAGCTGATGAGGAGAAAACATGCCATGTCTACACCTGGTTATGTGGTTGGTGAAGAGCCAGAGAGATAGCTTCTCTCCTGTTCCCCAGGTGGCTCTGTCTTGTTCCATGGCTGCAACAGGGCCCTGAGGTCCTGGCCTGGAAGCTGCCTGATCAGACTCCTGTTCTCTGTGGGGCGGGCTTCTGCTCTCAGAGGGTAATGAAAACGTGTTGTGACTGGGAAAAAAACACAACAACGACAACTAGAAAATCAGACCGCAGTCTATCCATCTTGCCCTCCTCATGGGCGGGGGATGTCCTGTCACTTGTCACTCAGGGTCTTGTTTTCATCCTACTCTGCAGTGACAGTTGGACACAAAGCAAGAAGACCAGGGTAACAGATGACCTCTCTCCATTAGGAGATGTATTAATTTGATTTAGTTAAATGGGGAGAAACTCACTTCTGCATGAAGGTCAAAAGGAATTGGATAATAATACGATATCAACACTTTTTTTTTTAATTGTTCAGTAACCTAGAAAGAGAGGGAACAAAGAGATAGAACCCAACAAGATAAAGAATGCCTACGTACAGCCAGCAGCTAATATGATATACAAGGTGAAAAAAAATGAGTCCCACTAACACCAAAAATAAGATAAAGATGTCCTCTCTTACCATGTCTAATGCAATCTGGAATTTCTAGTCAATGAAAAAAGACAACGAAAAGAAAAGCGAGAGGGAGCTTTGGGGAAGGAGCTAAAATTGTGGTCTGTATCTAATATCGCTATTGACCTAAAAAAAAAAAAAGCAATTAATAAAAATTATCAGTCCAAAAAAGAGACTGGAATAGGACAGAAAGATCTAAAATAGACATAATTTCTTTTTTCGTTAAGTACAGCAGGAGTGGTATTGGAATTGGATCAAGGTGATAGACCAAACGCAGATGACTGCCAGATTTTTAGGACAACAGGGATAAACCCACCAAGCACAAGAAACTAGGAGAAAGAAACATACACCAGAGAAAAACTCTATGAAGAGTAAAAGAGAACGCAAGACCCTCCACACAGATTGGAGAAATACGAAGACTGGGAGGGGGGCCTTGGCTCCATCAATACGTGATTATACGTGATTAATAGTTCACAAGCAGTGTTAACATTTCCTTGGCCGTTTTGTATATTCCTGTGTAAATGTACATACATATACATGAATATTTATGTATTCTATTATTGGGTTATTGGAGTCACGCTCCTACTAAGGTTTAGAGTTTGCAGTCAGGGAAGCTGAGGGGAGGGGAGACCTTCAAGGTCACCAGGGATAAGGACTGGGTAATATCCATGGGGTTTGGCAAAGAAAGAGTTAAGCTGGTAGGCTTGTGTGGAACAGCTCTGGAGGGCTCGCTGGAGAAGAGTCCTGGCTCCCAACATGGGAGATGAGGGAGAACAGAGAGCGCTGTAGCTAGAGGAGGGGCTGCGTGGCACGAGCGACTTGACTTGTAAGCTGGGAAAAGCTTGAATGTGTTATGTAGACGGTGCCCATGCGTGTCAACATCTGGAAGAACGAGGAGAGTCACTAAGAGCTCAGTGGTCAGGGACAAGTCAAGGCAGAGCCAGAAAGTTCTTTGAACGTGCCGAAGCAAATGGGGAAGGAGTCCTGGAGGGAATTGCCTTAGACACCACCAAAATGACTTCAGCAAAACGTTCTCCTGCCTTCTCACTAACAAGAAACAGTGGCATACACAGCACTTAGTAACTTCCACGAGCGATGGCAGGAGATGGCCTCCAGCTCTTGGATCCATCTTAGGATCCCTCCTGCTTAAGCCTGGGGCTTCCTTCCAAACCACAGAAAAGACAACCGGAAGTGGTGGGACCATCCTCAAATCTGAAAACCATCATGGCCCTAGCTGAGACCTCCATTTTCTTCACACCAACTGTGTACGCTTAGGGTAGCTAAGCTATGGGAATAGATCCAAACACACAATGACTCAACATAATAAATGTTTATTTCTGACTCGCATAACAGTCCGGGTTGTGATTCTGGAGAGTAGGGGAGGCCTGTGTTCATGGCAGCACCAGGATCTTTCAGACTTGGTTTCCAAGGTCTCAACTCAGTTGGCCGGTAGGAAGAAAAGCATAAAGCCTAGCAGAGGAGAGGTCTCAAAGGCCCTTGCCAGGATGCAGCACAACTCCCTTCTGCACACATGGCATAGACTGGCATAAGGGCACATGGCCACACCTAGCAGCAAGAAAGACAGAGAACTGTTATCTAGCTGTGTATCCCGGCAGAAGACGTACATTTGGGAAAACAGCTGGTGTTCTCCGCTAAACATCTTTTCTTTGCCTCCCCCCCCCCTTCACTCTGCTGCCAGAGTGGTCCAACATGGAACTTGAGTAACATCTGGTGAGTGCGTGAGTGGGCGAGAGAATGGCATCTGTAATTCTCCTCAAAGCTCCCCAACGTCTTCCCATCAGCTACAAGGCAAAGACTGTAACTTCCTGTCATTGCTTCAAGGCCCTTCCTGCTCTGCCCCTGATTTCCTTCTTAGCTTCATTTCACACTTTCCCTCTGCTCACACGAGCCTTCGGCCAGACTGCGCCATTTGCCATCGCCTAACTTTGCCATGTTCTCTCATATGCGATGTCTTTACCCACTTCTCATCTCACTTTTCCACCCACAGAACGCCCACGTGTCCCTCAAGCCTCAGTTCAAGAGTCGCTTCCTCTTGGAAGCCCTCACAAATGCCCAACTTCCACGTCCACCCAGGCAGAGGTAGAGGTGGGCTCCCCCTTCAGTCCCTTGGCATCTGGACCGACCTCCGTCCACAGCTGCCAGGTGATCTCGTGATTCCGTGCTGGGATACGTGTCTCTCCCCCAGGAACAAAGCTGGCTCACAGGGAAAGCAGTGGCTGTGTTCTATCTACTCTCTTCCTGTCAGCAATGGGGCAGCAAACCAGTCAGCCATCTTTAGCTTTCTCCATTTCAGATTCCACTAGCAGCCAAAAATAAGCATCAGCGTACAGAGAAAATATCAGAGAAGTAAATAAGAAGTTCCCTGCTCCTGTTGGGTAGAGAGAGCACCACCCGGCATCCAATGGGGCTTGCCTCATCTTCCTTCATCATTTGCACTGAAATCACCAAATCCTATCCATTCCATGTTCTTGATGTCGCTGGGTCCCCCTCCTCTCTGTGTGCTCCACCCTGGCAAGTCCTGCCCTTCCCCCTCACTCTCTCCTTCTCCTAACTGACCTCCCTCTCCTCAGGCTCCCCCTTCCACCATATTTGCACCTGTACGGATCCAGGAGGGGACTTCTAGGGGCACTCTCTCCATCCTATCTGGGGCCAGCTCCTCTCCCTAAGCGCTAGGAGGTCCCAAACTCTTCCCAGCTTCATCCCTTGCACACCTGCCCTCCACCGATGCTCGAACCCCAAATTGCTGTTTATCATTCCTTGACTCTAATAGAAACGTTGAGCCCTCCAAGTCTGGCCCTCTCTTTGGAAGCACCCTTCTGCCCCAGTCCCCACCCTGCCCTTTCCTACCACAGAACTCTTCATTAGGAACTGATGCAGAAAAGATCTTCTTCAGAAGCCATCGCAGCACACAGAGGGTCCACACAGAGCTATTGAGCTCTACCCTCAGTTAAGCCATGTAGAGAAAAAAAGGGGAGCCCTGCCCCTAGAGGTATGGGTGGCTCCCACATGTGGGTGATCCCAGGAAACTTTTCAAGACGGCCAAGAAAGAAGCGTCTTGCGGAGGCGCCTTGACAGAAACAGGCAGGAAATTCTCCCAAACTGACCCTGACCCCTGGCCTTCTTCACTCAAAATCAACCAGTATTCCATTAAAAAGTTGCAGCCACAGAATAGGGCATTCTTTCCTTGTAATTCACATTACCCAGAAGTCTCTGGTTTCCTGGAATTTGTGTTAAGTAGTAGCTTTCAAAGATGATAATATTTGCCAACAATCCCTGGGGCACCACTTTACATTTTCCTAAAACAAAAAGGGGATTATTTTGTCCGTATTTCTCCTTTCTACAGGCTTTGGCCCTATAGTCGCTCTTGCCCCCTCTGGCATTAAGTAACAATGCTGTCCCATTAAATTTTGAGAATCACGCTTTGTCCTGAAACATCGGTTGTCAATTAATGTTGACAAACAAGCTTCCTGACATTCTCAGGAACATCTTGCCCAGCATGTGGTTACTCATTTCTCACTCCTTTTGTAAAACACTGGTCCTGGACAAGCAGGCAGAAATAAACACAGGAACGTTTGGGGTTTTTACCAGCTTCCCAGCCCCAACTTCTCGATTCTCTGTGCCTGCATCGCCCTCCCCAGTAATGGGCTTGGACGATCGGGAGAAGAAAAATGAGGCTGTGATCATTGTTGATCGAATAAAATCGAATAATTCTCTGTGGACAGTTTGTTATTTTTCTCCTCTGGCTTTTCCCAGCCTCCCTCGTAATGCAGGAAGGATGGGTTTGTTATCTGTCTCCCTCCCGCCTGCGGATCCATGATCCAGATTTTGGCTTCCCTGTAAGGTGCCGTGTGTCAGCTCTGTGAAGGTAGACACAAGTACTCTGTGCCCCTCTGCCTGTTGTGGTTCGTGCTCCACATGTACAGACCGAATTAATTCCTCAAGATCCAGCCCCATTTCTTTCCTAACCAACCCCAGGTTCACTTGTGCCTGTATATATATGTACTTATACACGCATACAGATATGTTTTTCCACATGTGTTCACAGACTTTCTTTGGATAATTCAATATACCAAGCATCCAAAGTAAGTAAACTTATTCCCATTTTATAGATGAGAAAACTGAGCATCAGAGACGTCTCAGTAATCAGGTTATTAGTCTGAGGTACCCTAGTAACCTAGTAACCTCAGTAATCAGGTTACTAGGTCTGAGGGGCAGACCCTGCCCTCACATTCAAGAAAGTCTAATGCTACAGAGATCTTTTACTATGCCGCCCTGTCTCTTACCACTCCCAGAGGACGGAAGTCTTCTTCACTTCCCCAAACCAGCAGCAGCATCACATAGTCCTTCCAAGGTTATGTTTATTTTAATATCCATATTCCTTTGAGATTATTTCTGTTTCTGTTCTTTACCTTGTGGGATGCTGTGCTTGGGAAAACCTGCCTGCGATGGGCGCCGGCACCCTTGGCAGCCTTTTCCATATAGAACGTTTTGGCTTGGATTTCTCTCAATTCTTACACTTTAGTAAAGCTTCCCAAGCCCCACCGAAGGTTTTGTTGTCTGTACGCACGTCTCCTCTGTCTTCCTGGCTACCCCTCTCTTAGGACGGACCATCTCTTTACTAATAATATTTCATGTGAGTATCAGCTGGCTAGCTTCCCCCCTTTGCTTTTTTAATTATCCAAGTAATACAACTTCACTGTAGAAAGGATAGAAATTTCATATAAGTAAAAGGAAAATGTTTAATAATTAGAAATCTCACCCCCCAGATGGGTCTGAGGGAGGACACGAGTTGTGATGAGCACTGGGTGTGGTAGGTAAGTGATGAACCACTCAATTCTACTCCTGAAACCAGCACTGCACTGTATGTTAACTAACTAGAATTTAAATAAAAATAATTTTAAAAACTGGAATGCCCCCCAAAAAAGAAATCCCACCACCCAGAGAAAATACTTTTCCTACTGCTGTCTCCATCTTGCATTATTTTTACCCAGAAAAAATATATTTGTATACATGCATGCAGAATTTTAAAAATAAAATTATATTATGCGCATGAGATATTTTTAACTAAAGATTTGTCATTTAGTGTTCCAGGAACTTTAAAAAAAGAAGACTTTTTTTTTATAAAGAATAAAATTTGTTACATATTTTTAAGTATTATTTATATTACTCAATTTATCTATAATCACAGATACTTTTGTCTCTCTGATTAGGTAAAAACTCAAAGGAATTATGCTAAGGTTTCTTTCCACTGTTGTTTTGATTCTTCTGTTCACAGATTACAAGTAGAGTTTGTAGTATATATTTTGTTGTCCAGTGCATATAATTTTATTATAGTAATTTTACTGAAGCTTGTGTATGTCAGCAAAAAGACTGCAATCCTTCCTCCCATTGCTGATTTTTACACGAGTATATAACTTTTTATGTTAAAAAACTGGCATATATGTATTGAGTACCTACTGTGCACAGACCCCTGCCCACCCAAAGCTCATGTTCCCATCACAAGTAGGACTCTG
Organism: Mustela putorius furo; assembly: GCF_011764305.1. NCBI lineage: Eukaryota > Metazoa > Chordata > Mammalia > Carnivora > Mustelidae > Mustela > Mustela putorius. Next base: position 19,234 of record NW_025422041.1, on the reverse strand, counting down.
CTCGGCAAAGTGTAAGTAAGTAATTCCGTAAGCCTGAATTCAAGAAAGTCACCAAGCTGTTTCCAGGTGCTGTTAATTTTGTCATGAATTCATGCACGGGGCGTATCTGGACCTTTCTTGAGTTCAGAAGCAGCCTTGCTCCCTTTCCTCTCTCCCTGTCAGGACCGCCATTGATCCACGTTGCACCTTTCTTTTTTGTCTACCCGTTGCAGGTCCGGGATGTTCCTTCCAGTTCTCTGTTCTCGTTGTCCTTTTCCTCTGTGTTCTCAGAGCGCCTTACACTCGCCTTTCACTGAACTGACCTTATTCTCTGCAGCGGCGACATTGCTCCTTGTTGCTTCCAATGCTGTTGCAGTTTCTGCCACGGTCCTACCATCCCCTTGCATTTCCCTTTCTCTCCCATTTTGTTGTCTTACCATAACATCTTTTAGCTCTTCTGTAAGAATTCATGATTTCTCCCAGTGCCCTGAGAGCATTAAGCGAATGCTCCCTGGGATTTCCCTCTTTCCTGAAATGCTTTCATCCCCTGGTTTCAAAAGCTATGGCGATCCTCTAATTCTCTCTGCGGCAGAGTTTTTTCATCTATCTCATTTCTGTCTTGTTCTATTGATGTTTGCTTATTTTTTAAGTCATTCACTTAATTGAAAAATATATTAGTAGAAGATCTCCACATGTCAGGCACCAGAAGCAAAATGGTGAAAGGGAAAAAAGAAATCCTAGGAGTGGCTTCCAGTCCCATTCCCTGCTGTGAATGAGACTATAAACAAGCAAGAAACCAAATATCCAGTATGAACTGGGGCAAGCTATTAAAGAAAAAGAAGGGAGTCCTTCAAGAGAGAATACCAAAGGGGGAGGAGTCTGCCTTTCACTGGGTGATGCACTAGACCTCCTGGGAAGTGACAGTTAAGATGAGACTTGGAAGATGAAAATGAGCAATCCAGATAAAGAAAGGATAGGTGTGAACTAGGCAGGTATGAAGCACAGCAGGTGCAAATGCCCTGAGGCTGGGAACGCTCTTGCTCTTCTCTGTCCTAATCACTCTACAGAATCTAAAGTGAAAGAGATGGACAAAACCAGGTCACTCCCAGGCTTGGATGTTCTCGGAGATGCTATAAGAAGTTACTAAGATGTTCAAGGAAAGGAGTGCATGGTCTGACTGAGACTTTAGATCTACCGTGGCTGCTCCTGGGAAGCACAAGGTGGAAAACAAGTCTGTTAGGATGCAAAGTCAGTGATCCGAATGAGAAGTCACAGTAGTTCAGATATTGGCAAAAGGATTCAAGATGTATTTTTGGAATTGGAATTTTGGATTAAGTGAACTGGATCAAATGTGGCATAGAGGGTTTCATTAAATAAGAGGAAGAGATTGCTAGGCTTTAGGTTCAAGCAATGGAGTGGATAATGCCCCGCTCTCAGCAGAGAAACAGGTTTAAGGGTGAGAATCAGGAGTCGGGTTTGGGACACAATTGTGATGCCATTTGAAAAATAGACAAGCTTGGGACTTTGAAGGGAAATCTTGGATAGAAATATAAATTTGGGAGTCCTCGGGTTACGGAAGGTGTCTCACATCACGTGAATGGATGAGGGCACCATGGGTAAAAGCACAGAAAGAGAGATGAGTAGATCCAGCTGGAGAGCTGATTTGTGTTCTCAAAACCATTCCAAAAGAAGTCTACAGAAGACTAGAAAGAACTCAGGGCAGAGTCTGCCCCCGGGTCCCACTGCATTGGACTAATTTGTCTTTGTTGGTTGACTTCCATATTTCATTCTCTGTTGTAGGAAGGCAATTCTCCACATCAGTTTGCTGTTGGCTTGGTAACCACTCTTGATACATCCGCTCACATGAAACAGCCCTCCATCCTCTAGAGAAGAAAGTAGACGTTAATACCACTCTGTTTGGGAAAGTCCTTATCTGCCTCCATGTGAAACCCTGAGTTACTGAGAAGATGGATCAGAGAAAATCCCCAATTTGCTTTTCATTACCGTAAGCCATGTGTCATGTTCTTATTTTAGCCACATATCCCATCCTCATTCTCAACTTTGATCACTTTAACTTAGGGGGTGCTGATAGGGCTTTAGGATTTCCTTCTCTCTCTGTCACTTCCATCTGGTCCCACTGCTCTGTACTTAATAGAAATTCTTTGAATTTTGAAATTCTTTGAAATGTGGTTGGCATCATTCCCTGGTTTCAAAACAAATTAGTTGGGGGGTATTTTGTTTTTATTTCTTTAATGTCTCTTGGCCATTTCCAATTCTGAGAAGAGCTTCAGAAATGTATACATAAGTTACCATCTTTGCCAAAAGTTCTGTGGCAGCTGGCATGATTTCTTGATTCCCCTACATGTCCTTAATTCATACCTAAATATTCTCAGAAAACGTGTTAAAAATAGACCTTTTCAAATTCACAAGACAACAAGGACTTGTGTTGTAAAGTATACTAGATCACACCACCTGGTCCCCTGTTCATTCAATAACATATTGTTAACAAGAGAGTTTAAGATTCTAATGCAAAAGAAACGTGGTATATCCAAACAATGGAATAGTATTCAGCCACAGAAAGGGGTGAGATATCACATGGATGAAACGCAAACGTCACACTAAGTGAAAGAAGCCAGTCACACACACACACACACACACACACACACACACACACACACACACAAAACGTATTACATGGTTTCGTTAATACGAAATGTCCGCTGTTCAAATCTATTGAGACCCAGAGTAGATCAGCAGTTACCAGGAGATTTGTGTTGCATTTGCTTGAATTTCAGTATACCTCTAATACTCTTACATGCTTTTTCCAAGATTCTCCAGCATCTGTGTCACCTACCTCCTGATAACTTTTTGCCTGCACTCCAAAAACACTGGTTCCACTCCTCCTGGAGACCTGAGGCCTCCCTGAGGACTCGACGTTTCTGTTTCAGTCTGGACTGGTTTTCCTCTAGGCCTGCTCTGTCGTTCTATTTTTAGGACTTCCTTTTGCTGTTCTCCCTCCCCTTGCCCAGATCCCATGTCTTCCTCTTTCTTGGTTTACTTCCGCATTTTCCCAGGACACGTTCTCCCATACCTTGCCAGGAAAGGTTGCATAGGTGATAAAAATTCGGAATCCCTAAATATCTGAACATCTGTCTATTCTTACCTTTGACTTGATTGATGATTGCGTGAGGTCCGGAGTAGTTCTAAATCGGTGTATTATTCTACAGGTGATTCTTGAACGTGCCTTTGTAACTCAATTAATATGGTAAGTACTAGAAATAGAAATGTGAGTGAGTGAGATATGAGGAAGTCAAAACAAGGGTAGATTCTTCTTTTTTAACTTGATTTTTAAAAAGAGAGAAAAGGGGGATGGGGAATGGGCAAAATGGGTGAAGGGAGGTGGGAGACACAGCTTCTAGTCATGGAATGAGTAAGTCATGGGAATATGAGGCAGAGCATAGGGAATATAGCCACTGATATTGTAATAGCATTCTGTGGTGACAGATGGTAGTGACACGTGTGGTGAGCATAGCATCAGTATAGAGACGTCAAATCACTATGTTGTGTATTTGAAAGTAACGTCACAGTGTGTCAACTCTACGTCAACAAAAAATAGATTTAAAGAAATAAAAAAAATAATACAAAATAAAGAGAGTGCTATGTAAGTAGAATGCAAGATAAAGGTTTTTTTTTTCTCCTTTTACTAAAAAAAAAAAAAAAAAAAAAAAAAGAGCAGGAAGAATAGGATATCTAATAGGCTCTAAGAAATGACCCAAATGAGATTAAAATGTCAAAAATGAGATGAAAAAGAGATAATTCAAGAAGACATGACCTAGGTCCCAAGAAAGGGAGCACAAGGAGCGCCGTAAAAAAGCTGGCCTTACACAAGAGGAAGAGGGTTTTTCCTTTTGCATCACAGGGAAGCAGATTGAAAGAGGGAGAGTGTGGGTTGATGATAGAAGGGCAGGAAGTTGAGAGTCTTTATTTAGGAAAAGGCCGGGGTAGGGCTGAGGGAGAACGGGGGAAGTGGGAGGGACAGAAAGCACAGGCAGAGAAGGTTTGTGGAGCAGGAGAGAGCCGGACCCAGGAGGAGGCCAGGTTTGCCAGGGAGCTCTGGATGAGGAGAAGCCCCTCTGCTCATGGCCCAGCCCTCAGTGGCAGACTCCTGCGGGTCAGGGCGGACACACACTTCCCCCTACTCACTCACTGCGAGGACTCAGATCACCGGGAGGCCTGAACTGAGAGTGACCCGGAAGCTTCTTCAAAATATGGCGGCACACGCAGCTCTCCTGCTTCAGACTGAAGAGCCGGAGGCTCTGCGAGGGGGAGGCAGGTCACAGGGCTGGTGAACGGTGACACCAAGAATCAGCCCGGTGGCCTGAGCCGGTCCAAAGCCTGAACCTTAAACAAAAAAAACGCACACAAATTTCGTATGCTCATTACTTCATTCAGTCAGTGCACGCTGAACAGTCTGCTGCTTGAATTAAGAAGGGGAGAGAAAGTCCTCTGTGTGTCCCATAGCAGCCGTCCCTTTGGGGCCTGACCCCTCGCCTACTGCGGACAAATCATGGGAGGAGAGCTCGTGGGGCCCTAGAATTCCTCAAAGTGCAGACTGAGAACACAACAGAGACCAAACGGAGTCTTCCGGGAGGCCCTCTGGTCAAAACTGGGACCCACGCTCTGTCTGCAAACCTCAGAAAGAACAGTTAAAAGTAAAGTTAGTTAGGTTCTTCTTCAAGTTACTATTCTTTGGTTGGAAACTGTTAGCTCGGACAGCACTGTCCACTTTCTAATCTAAGCCATATCTGTAATTTTAAGTTCTCTAGGAACCATATATTTTTTTAAAATATAGATGAAATTAATAATATTTTCATATAAACCCATGTATCTAAAACTTATCTTTTTAACCAGTAATTCCTATTAAAAAAAACTACCGATGAGATATTTTACATTCTATTTTTCATACTAAGTCTTCAAAATCTGGTGTGTCACTTACACTTAGAGCACATCTCAGTTTGGACTTGTCCTAATTCAAGTGCTCAATAGCCACAATGTGACTAGTGGCTTTAGTAAAGGGCAGCACAGAGCTAGGACAGCAAACTGTCTTCTCCAAAGTCCCTCTTGGTGATGCTCTGTAAACTGAGAGACCACAACTCCATTCCTTCCAGGGACCTTAACCTCTCATGTTACAGACAGACACGAACACCGGTCAAGACTTGACATCACTTGCCCAAGGGCGTCCACTGAGTTGGCAGAAACCAGGATGAGCACATTTTCAAATATTCTAACTCCTCATGCTATGATGTTCCCGTAAGGCCATGCTACTTCCTCTCATTAGGTGGCGTTCACAGATTTTATACTGGATAATACCCTCGGTATTTTCCTTTCTCAAGGCCAATTCTTTTCTCTGTGCCCCTCCCGTCTGCCATTTCCCTACCACGGCATTTTGCATATGGCGGGTACTCTATAAACGGTGTCTAATCAAATGAGCTTGGTTCAGTTTGTACAAGCAGTAGCCATACAAATTATCCTTCAACTGTCTCTTCGTAGTTATTCAAATACTTCAGGGTATACGTATGCCACGTGAAGCACTTGTCAGGTGATTGTGCAGGAAAACAAAACTTAAGATGACCTCCCATGAGTTATTCTGTAGGGTTCTGAAGCTACCTGCTATGGGATATCATATAGTCTTTTTCTGGGAATCAGAGTTGGCCAGAATACATCCCCTGGGAGAGTGAAGGCAATCTTTTCTCATTCCTGCATGTCTGAACTCTCTCCCACTTCTCCTAATTTATCACAGATTACGGCTAGTGATTTTGAGACCATTTTCATGTTTCTTCAGCACCCTGGAAATTAATTTGTTAGGACCTTTAGATGAATGTTCTCTTCTTTACTTCTCCCCAATCAAAGATCTTCACCAGTGACCCTCAAAGCGTGGCCGATGGCCCCAGTGGGATATCGAGACCCTTTAAGGAGAATGACGAACGGTATTTGCCGTCAGGGATAAAATTCAAGCTTTTAAGTAAACATTAGTATTTTAAGAAACTTATATCTGCCACTTTGAACTTGACAGCTTCCCAGTATTTAAAGACTTTTCTAATGAGCTCAGGGTGGTGTTAGCAAATGTGTTTTTTTTTTTTTTTTATGTTTACAGTGAAGTGTGTCAATATTTGGAATACTACACAAATCAGTGAGCCAATATTTTCTAAATAATCCATTCATAATGTTACAGAATTATACATGAGTAAAAGACCATTCAGAGAATAAGATAGGAGTGCCTGGGTCGCTCAGGCAGTTAAGCATCTGCCTTCAGCTCAGGTCATGACCTCAGGGTCCTGGGATCAAGTCCCACATAAAGTCCTGCTTGGGCTCCCTGCTCTGCAGAGAGCCTGCTTCTTCTTCCCTCTCTGCCTGCCTCTCCCTTCGCTTGTGCTCACTCATGCTTACTCTGTGTCTCTGTCAAAAAAATAAATAAAATCTTAAAAAAAAAAAGAAGAAGAAGAACAAGATATACTAACAGTTTCAAATCAAACAAAAGGTTCAGTACAAAAGGTTCACTGAGGGGTCCCAATCCCACACTGCAGTGAACTTTTCAAAAAGTACAACTTGAGTTTGATAGTATCAAGAATACCTACAATCATCTAAAAAGGCTCTTAAGAAACTTCTCCCTTTCTAACCAAGTATCTGGTACAGAGGCCATATTTTCTTCATGTGCTACAACCAAAACAACATCTCACAACTGATGAAATGCAGAAGCATATATAAAAATCCAGCTGTTTTCTATTAAGCTAAGTATTAATAGATATAGAATTTTTTTAAAAGCCACCCTTAACTGCTAAAGTTTTGTTTTGGAAAGCATAATTATCTTCACTAAAAACATTATTTATGTTAACATTGAATAAGTTTGTTGTTATTTTTAATTAGTAAATATTTCTCAGGTAATAATGTCTCAAATTTAATTTCCAATAGGGTAAAATATCTGTAGGTAAAAATAACCTACACACTCAAAGCTTTTCAAGGTCCTCAATAAATTTTAAGAGTCTGAAAGAATCCTGAGACCAAAACACGTGAAAACCACTGCTTACCCGGCTGTCCTACTCATTTCAACTTGACAACTGTGCCCTTTAAAGAAAAAAAATAATAAAGATTCTCATTTGGTTGTTATAGGAAGTAACTATGTAACACAGTAGCTAGTGGTCTAGGCTCAGGAACCAGATAGAGGGGAACTCAAATCCTGGTTCCACTACTTACCAGTTTTTCTGTGCTGACCAGTTATCGAATGTCAGCCTCCCTTGATTCCTCACACATAAGATGGATATAATTGTGCTTCCTATCTTTTTTTTTTTTAAGATTTTATTTATTTATTTGACAGACAGAGATCACAAGTAGGCAGAGAGGCAGGCAGAGAGAGAGGGGGAAGCAGGCTCCCTGCTGAGCAGAGTCTGATGTGGGACTTGATCCTAGGACCCTGGAATCATGACCTGAGCTGAAGGCAGAGTTTAACCCACTGAGCCACCCAGGCGCCCCTGTGCTTCCTATCTTACAGGAATTAAATGGTAGCACTTGTTAAACTCTTAAATCCAGAATTATCACTATTACAAGAATTCACTGCTTTTTAAAAATAATATGGCACTAATGTAATGATGAGAGATATTCTAAAGCCTTGAAATTGTCTTCCTTTATCAGGAAGTTATTTTCCAAAACATAATACCAGTCCCATTTCCTCCAGACTCACCTTAATGATGTCGTGTAACAGATTTCTAAGTATTAGCAGCATTAAACATTGTAATTTTTTTTTTTTTCTGTTATGAGATTGGAAAGCATGTATTGGGCCTATGAGACAGGTCGATTTTCATGTGACATCTATGTAATCACATCCACAATTGGGAAAAGGCCCTATTACCAATGCTGATTCAAAGAGTTAACATGAGGGGGCCTGGGTGCCTTCAACTTGGGTCATGATCCTAGAGTCCTGGGGTCGAATCCCCACATTGGGCTCCCAGATCCATGGGGACTCTGCTTCTTTTACCCTCTCATGCTCTGACCTTTTACCCTCTCATGCTCTCTCTCACTGTCTCTCTCTAAAATAAATAAATAAAATCTTTTCAAAAATTAAAAATAAATTAAAAATTTTTTAAAAAAGCAAAGAGTAACATGAGCAGGCGAGCAAAGCAATTTATCAGGCACTGACTCTGATGATGAGCTTGGCAATTATCTAGTGATGACTCTCTTAGGTTTCGAAATTGCTTTTGCTGCAGGTACACAACTTAATGGACCCAATTAGGGAACATTCTTCGTCAACGCATGCTTGAGCTCAGACATTGTAAGTTGCAGAACATATGTAACATGTTTTTTTGGTTTTTGTTTTTTTTTTTAATTTTTTATTTATTATAAACATATATTTTTATCCCCAGGGGTACAGGTCTGTGAATCGCCAGGTTTACACACTTCACAGCACTCACCAAAGCACATACCCTCCCCAATGCATATGTGACATGTTTTTACGTATTAAGCCTGAAAAAAAACACTGTCACAGAAAATTTGCATAATCATCACAGTTGGACCTATGATAATGCTAATTCCTTATTCAACGTAATTGACAAACAGCAGGAACTTCTTCATATGTAACTCAAGGAGCCACATGAATGTACTTAGGTTAATATTTTATCAAGGATCCCTGTAGCTAATTACAGTCCGATACAGTTTACTTTTCAAAGCCTCATCCACCTTAAAGAACTTAGGGTCATCATTAAAATTGGACACTTATTAATTTACTTTCAAGTGTGCTGATTCTTTCCCGTCATTTCCATTTTTCTATTGTCCATCTAGTGGTTTTTATTTCTAATTTCGGATATTGTATCTTTGGCCATAAAATTTCCATGTGGTTCTTTTTATAATTTGGTTCTCTGCTGAGAACTTCTATCTTTCTGTTCAAGTGTGTTTATCTTCACCTCATGGAGCATAATTGTAATAGTTGCTTTTATGTCTGATAATTCCAACATCTGGGTTACCTCGTGGCTGGCATCTCTTGATGGACTTTTTCCTTGGAAATGGGTTACATTATCCTGGTTCTTCCTTCTTAAGCAATTTTGGATACTGGGTTGTATCCTTTGGGTACATTTTTCTGAAAAACCTTTTATTTACCGGTTTGTTTGTTTGTTTGTTTAAGCAAGTAATCAACACAGTCAGGCTCAGACCACAAATTCTCTATCACCTTCTGTTAGTGGTGGTTCCCATCTCATTTTCATTTTTTTGTAGAATTTGCTATGGTTCTTTAGGTCTGTCTTGAGCACGCCCGCTCCAGACTGAGCTCAGGACTTGGAGAAGTTCGTATACACAATGAGAGGGTCCCCCATCCCAGCTCTCCCCGTTTAGGATTTTCCTCCTTCCCTTAACCCACACTCTCTGGCCAACAGGAGACACTTTTCCTGGTTTCCTCTGGCTAACAGGTGGATTTCTCCTAGAGTTTCAGCTGCTTGTGTCTCCATGGCTGCACAGCCCTCAAGTGGGATGGATCCCTGCCACAAAGCTGTAAGACAAAAGAAAGAAAAAAATAAAAGCAAATCATCCTCATATAGGATGCTTCTCCGAATCTTAAGCCTCCTTCCCGGTCTGTCTGCTTGTGTTTCCTTCTCAGAGTTCTTAGGTATTTGCTTCTTTGCATTTGGTCCAGTTTTTGACAACCACAGCAGAAATGGCCTCGAGTGGTTCTACTCCACCTTGGTTGGAATCAGAAGTTCCCGCATCTACTTCTCCAAATTTTACCTTCCCCTGCTTTCCACGCCACTCACTGTGCTCTAGCCTTTCTCTTCTTATAGTTTCCAAAAGGGCTAAGTTTGTTCCCGCAACAAGCTGTTGTACTCTCTCTTCCTTCTCCTCAACTCTGTTCGATGCTATAAAAGGTCAGTGACCTTATCTGAGCTCTACAGCACCATCATTCCAAGTGGACATGCTAAGCATGCGGCATACATCTGACAGGCCACTGGTTGACCAGCTTAATGGAGAACGAATTTCTTTAAACCACAGCGCATCTCTAAGTTCAACCACAAGTAAGGTACAAGTTTATTCAACAAATTTAAGGCCAAACTGGCCCATTTTGCTCTCGTTCTGGGTCTTGCTGTAAAAACATGTGTCAACCCCTCACCATCGTACCTATCAAGAACCTTGGTACGAACACCTGTTAGACATTTCTCTTCTTCATTCATTTTGCAGGACTCAAGGCTTGTAATAAAATGGGCTTTTCTTCTGCCCGCGATAAAGGATATTGGCAGGATTCCATTACTGATTGTTTATGCATTCGTTGTTTGTGTTGTAAACTTGATTATGTGTACGAGGGGGCCTAGTGTCCTAGTGTGGTCAAGAAGCATAGTTCCAGTGGGCTCCAGTTCCGTTCCCTCCCCCGTTGTGAGGCCTGGGCAATTCGAATACTCTTTCAGGTTTTGTGCATAAACTGAGGTGAAACCACCCACCTTGAAGGGTAGGTAAAGCCTGGCAAGCATCTGCCGCCGCGGGGCTGGCACAGCGTTTCCCTCGCTGCCCTCCAGTACTAAGGGATAGCAGGAGCTCCCCGAGCCCTCTTGTCTTCCCTTTTCCTTCTCTTCCCACTTCAACTTCCTGCCTTTCTGATCTGTGTTTTGGTCTCCAGGTAGGTGACTTATCACAGGACTCCTATGAGTTTCAAATCTGTATCTTCAGGTTTTCTGAGGTAGAACTGTGTAGAAACTTCCTTGGGAAAGATTCGAGCAGCCTAAGGTTTTCAAGTACTTGTATAAAAAAAATTCAAAACCAAATACTCAAAATAACTTTCTTTTTAAAGAAAAAAATACTCTCCATAGGAAAGCATTTCTGTTTTTATGTCCATCGGTAGCCAAATGGAACATGATATAGACATTTCCAGTGCCCCAACTTTGGTTAAATGCACAGGCCTGAAAGCAATTCATTAATGCACACATCAAGACACTACTAACAAATTCATTAATATCCAAGAGTCATTCCTCTATGTCAAAGTCATCCAAGGCTGACATTACTTTCATTACAGTGAACTGTGAGATTTCATGGAGAACTATTTGCCTGAATCAAACTATTTGAAACCCTGAAGTTGGACTCCAGCACTCCAAAATTTAAGGCATCCACCCACCCACCCAATGCACATTTATAAAACTTCCCAGTAGGGCAGTTTAGTGAGAGATGAAAGTAAAAACTGAAAGGCATTTGTCAACATAAGATATCATGTGGACAGCTGTATAGAGTGGGGAGAAAAATCCCGAAGGTGCACGTCAACTGATGCCAGTGAATTACAGGCTAATATAGGAAGCCACACAGGAACATTTTCAGAATTTCGCTGCGGTGAACAGTTGACAATCTGCAACACTAGAGCCTTGTTCCATTGCAAACAAAACCTCTGACTCTTTCAAGAACAGATGAGAAACCACATGCAACAAGAGACATAAATTATATTTAATTAAAAGAATGAAAAAAAATATAAATCCTTGTTAAACACTTCGTTTAAAAATACACAGCTTTATTTTATAACTTGGTAATGCTCAAAGATGGCAGCCGACTTCACTCATTCATGTAAAAAATATTCTTTAAATGTCAATCAATATTTTCTAAGTTATGTGTTGCCCTGCAGCCGAATTTTTTTCACCAAAATCCTCAAATAACTACCAAAGAAGAGCTGCATGTTTTGTTAGAAACCCCCCATTATATTAAACATGGTGAATTCCAGAGCTGAAGGTGAACCACACATGAAATACTGTCTCGTTGAGTTGAGATGCTGGAAGTCACACAAGCACAGATTTCAAAACAATTGACTGATAAATAAGCAGTAGCTTTCCCTTTTGGGCAGGTGTCAAATCAATTCAGACCAAATTGAACACCTGTTTGGGAACTATAAAAACTGAAAAGCTCATCCTTCTCCAACCTCGCAGGATGTGGAAAGGCAATAGTGAAATGAACTATTGCATGGTGTCTCATAGGTTCTGTTTAACCACTTAACACGCAATCCCAAAATGCACGTTTAAAATGGTTTTTGAGGAGACAGATCTACAATATTCAGCTTGTCTATGCTAAATAAACGTTAACTATCTTACTTACTCACTTATCACCCTGATGCTAACAGGATCTACACATCATGAGGAATCCGGGGTCTTGGACAGGGCTCTGCACACGATCTGCACCTACAGCACTAAAGTCACTGATCATTGTCTGATGTGACTCAACGCTTTACAAATACGTGTCGCATATACTAAACTTAAAGGCTATGAGTATGCATAGTACAAACTTCACTTCTTAAAGAATACACATGAATATGCAGAAAAAAAATGATTGCAGAGTCACAGAAAGTATCCACAATGGCCATGTCTCCACATGGTCGAATTATGAGTATTTTATTATTGTTGTTATGGGCAAGGATTCTCAAAAGAGCTAACTGAAGAACCAAAGGGTATTACCACCAATGAAATTATTCGTCCTTTCCTGTTTTCACATTATCTATTTTTAAAGTCACTGGCCAATAGGAATTTGCCAAGAGTGGATAGCAACATTCTAATACACTTGTAAGAAGGAAGCTCCTTGAAGGATGGAGAAAAGAGCACGATCACGGTTACAAGAGAATAGACTTGCTCCAAAACCAAAACCAAAAAACAAAACAAAAAACCGATAAGCAACTTAGTCGTTAGGTTTCCTATGGCTCTACAATTTTACAGAAAAACCGGTCTCTAACATTCCACCTTTAAAAGTTTTAAAATACTGTCCTTATACCTGTTTGGACTGATGCTATCTATCTCCATTCAGAAACTTTTCTCTCTGTGCTCGTTAACAGCACGGCCCATCAAAACCTAGACTTCAGTCATCAAGATGCGTGGCTTGTTATCTGGCAGGAATTAAAGAACAAAAGGAGTTGGACATCAGCAACAAATTCCGGAGATTTAAGGGCTTGATGTTTCATCTGCCTCTGGGAGCCTGCAGGTAAACACGGGTGGTTTTTACTTCTCAGTAGAAATGGTGGTGGCATTCACTGAATCCCACGAACGCAAGAGACAGTGTGGACAACACGCAAGAACAATGCTCCTACATCTCAGACATTGCCAAGATCCTCTTATGAAACCCAGTACTTAAAACTCCAGGATGGTAACCCTCACAATACCAAATGGAAGTGCATACACAACCACACACATTGCACTTTTTTAGATGATTATACATTATTCACACTTACTGTTTTTTAAAAGCCACACAACAAAATGTAAACCTGAAAGGACATGAAGTCTCACTGTTCCATACACGGTCTGCTTTACTTCTCCCAACATCCCTACAAGCTACACCGTCACCTACTAGATCTTACTGTGCTCCGACAAAAGAGGATACGCCTTAGTCTTTAAACTTTGACTAAGATTAGAAATCACAAGATTAATTCAAGCACACGGAGTCTTTCAGACTACTCAGGACTATCAATATTCAAATGGCACAAGTCATGATGAGTAGATGAGGCTTCCTGTATGTTGATGGCAGTATACAAAGGATGGAAAAGTCACCATGTTTAAATCCGAAGTATCAAATCCATGCGGGGAGATTTTCCTTCAGACATCTGGCTAAGTGGGGGGGGAAGACAATTTTTCAAGACTCTTAAACTTTTTCAGGACTAGAATGTTATTTCATGTGCCTGAAACAACTTACTAAGTGTTGGCTGCGGCCCTAAAAAAAGGCACGTCTCTTATTAAACATGAGTAGTTGGGACACTCTACCCTCAAGCTGACAAAGGCCCATGTTTTCATAACCGCAGGCTTTGAAGAACACGGGGCGGAGGGGTGGGTGGTGGTGTTACAGAGAACCACATCTGGCTGCCTTTTATTTTAAACCTCAATTCAAATGATTTAAACAATTCAAACGACCAGTACTCTCATTTAATAAAACACCCACACAGTAACAAGAATGAGACTTTAATCAGTTTTAAGTGGAGCTTAACACTAAGAGATAAAGGGTTGTTAACAAACACAGTAACAAACGGACATCTGATTGGTATGAGGCGTTATCCTGCACACGTCATTATGTGTTTGTGTATCCTCAGTGCATAGCATTTACACACAGAACCACGGCTGCACAGCACGAGAGTATCTGAAGAGGCTGAATCGCAGTAAGGCTGTTTAACAGACTGAAATGTTGAGTATATATATGCTCTAGGAAAACAGACTGAACTGCTGAGCCAGCAGGGTGGAAGGCAGCTCTCCCAGACACTGCGGTTAGAGCCCCCACTTCCGTGCACAGCCCCACCCCTTCCGTCTGCATGCATGACACATGAACAGTATGTAAAGGTACACGAGTCACTTTGTGGCGACCACGGCCATCGTTATGAACATATTGCACACATTTTCTAGAACTAAACATGGAACTTGTACCCTACTTTTTATTTTTTAAAGCTGAAACATTTGATGCTGCCGGTAAACTCTACTTAAGTTTATAACCTGTGCCACAGCAAAGAACGGGGATGCTAGGTATCCAACTGCCCTGTAATAATTATGGCAAAAAAAAAAAAAAAAGTTTGAGAGGAGCTACAGAGGACTTGGGATGGCACAGGGCCCAACTGTATAAGCTTTCTTAAAGATGATGCCTTCAAGTAACTTCAGACATGTAAGCGGCTGCACATCCAAAAAGTCTAAGTAAGAAAACATTCCAGAAACTCAAAGAGATTACCTACAGAATGCATTTCAGGCTAATTATGAATACTGTCATAAATAAAGTTTTAATTAGGACTCAAAAACCTTTCAGTCATAGCAATTCTTGTCAAATTCTATGGGGATGGTACCTGAAATAAAGGAGAGTAGTATGTATAATATATATATATATATATATATATATATATATATATATATATAATGCCATTTTTCCATTTCCAATGACTACACCATAAAATGTAAGCAAGGCTTCTCAAAAACATTGAAACATTCAAAATCAAAACCCTCATTCAGACCTTCACATTCCAAAGGAAAAATAATAACAGTGCAAAAGCCCATTATAATGTCATTACTGATGACCTGGCCCTCCATGTTACATATTGGAACAACACAAGTTATGTTTTAATATACTGTGCCCAAAACTGTAACAAATAACAGTATTAATAACTATCATCAAAACATGAAGAGTGGATTTTCATTTTAGTCAATTTTCAGCTTTTATGAAAGATAAGATGGCATATAAATTTCAATGCTGAGATCTTAGGAATAGCTGTCTTCTAACTTCACCAATTTAACTTGAGCAGTCAGTCAATTATATATCAATGTTTAAATACAAATGTGTAAATCCTAAGAGCTTTGTTAAAAATGTAAAAATTTTATTTGTTGAATGAAACTGATGAGGTATGGAAAACATGTCAACATTATTTACTAAGAATATTTTAGATGAAGTTCTGCCTTATCTATTTAACCATCAAACTCTATAAATGCTGCTCTAGTAGGTCCTATGCAATCTGTATTTGTAAATTAACTAGGTCAGACCACAGCTAGTGAACAATTTCAGCACCAATAAGTTATTGAAAATGAGATTTTACACCATTAAGAAATAAATTGGCTGGATATTTAAATGTTTCAAGGTTAAGGTACAATTTGAAAGACACCAAATTTCTGGGGAAAAAAAAACTTCTTTTTAAATAGTATCTTCACATTAGCTTTACAATAGTAGTTGTACTCTGCTTAGAATCATATGCAGTCTGGGCATATCAAATATATGATATTTAAGAAGCGAAATTGAAGCCCTAGTCCTAAGTCTAGCACTATGAAGAAATGATTCAACACTGCACATTTAAAAAACAAACAAAAACAACAACAAAAAAAAAAAAACAAGAACTATTCTTTCAATAAAAAATCGATAAAAGCGTTATGTGGGACAATTTCTACTGAAAAAGTAAATGCCTTATTATTTGTGCAGTGTTGAAAATTTACTGCAACTCTAATTTCCTTTTTAACACAAATAATGTTCTTTTAAATATAAACATTATATGTATTCAGTATTCAAGTAAAATTCCCTAACAGTTAATGACATTTAAAAAAATGTGCAAAACTGCAAAACTCATTGTAATAGAATGTGTAAGGTCAAAAGGGCGGAACGGCTGACAGCTATTGGATTGAATAAGTGCATCATAAATCTTTAAAGAAAAAAATGCTTACTGTAGAATCTCAAATTGAAATTTCCTGTGCAGCATTACAAAATATTTTATATTCAATGAGAAAAAAGAAGCTTGCAGGCAGCACATGAAGCATCCACAGCAGGTATATGATTGAAAACTAATTAAGTGTACGTGGTTGACTGATGTAGGGACTAATAGCATCTGACTTTTCGCACTGGCCTTGATTACACAGGAGATGGAGCAGTCGTTACAATTCAGAAAATGTATTTTAATAGATCATTGTCGATTTTTATAATGTTTCAAGCCCATTCTTTGTTGATAGCCTCCACATTTATATGGTTAAGTCATTGTTGCTGTGTTTCTTATCTATGACCACATTATTTTTATATCCCTTCATTTGTGGATTCTTAACAAGTTGTGGAAGGTTCATTCCTGTACCCCAATACAGAGTCACTCTCTCTAGCTGCCTTTTCTAGCACCAAATATGCTTTAAAAAAAAAATAAAATGCACAAAACAACAAGCAGTGACAGCGGCCAGTTCCTCAAACATCCAGATTAATAACTGTAGCATGCTAAAGAAAGGTGCGTGAAGTAGCTGGAGATGGTATATGGTCCAGAATCCAGCTAACAGATATCCCTTTCTGAGCACTCCCTCCATTCCCCTAACCCGAATACATGCATTAGAATGTAGCAAAACCCTGGAGAAACTCCTCTTAGCCAACTGCAAACTTATCTGTTGCCCACAAGTGCAAAGGGGGTAGGATGTGAACCTGTGTTATCACAAAACTCTTGAGCCACTTCAGTTGGTGACAGAACACAAAATGAGAAATTCCTACGTATACACATCAGTCTGTCTCCACTTTTTATAAAACTGGAATAAAATGGGAAAGTGCCATCTTTATTTATCCTAATTGAATTTTAAATGTCCTTTTGACACAAAAAGGTATATACATGACACAGCTACACAACCTTTTTTCAACTGGACAACAAGTGTCAAAACCCTGTGGATGTATAGGGTAAAACAAGATTGGTCAGGAAAAGAGAATTGTTCCTATAACTGGTAATCTGACACAATGTCCTATTGCCATTAAAAAAAAGGACCAATTTCAGTTTATTCAAGTTTGTTTTCATGGTGTTTTATCCCCCTTGATTAAAAAAAAATTCAGACTTTTGTAATTTGTGTATGCTGATCTTCATCAAAAGGTTCATTCTCTGGATCAGAGTCAGTGGTGTCAGAATATCTATAATGATCAGGTTCATTGTCACTAACATCTGGTGTTTCAGAAGTTGAACTGCTAGCCTCGGGACTTGACGGCTCCTCTACTGTTTTCGTGAAGTACAGTTTCACCTAGAGAAAAAAGACAGAGTTTAAGTGGAAAATCCATAAATCTGACTAATCTTAAATGACTTAGTAGAGATACATATTTTAACAGATTTGTTTTTTTAAAAATGCAATGACAAACAGGATCTTGAAAAGGCAGCTATCTTTTAAATGACCGTCTGCTTCAGATTTCCAATGTTTTCTTGTTATACACTGAAAAGATACACTGGGATGTACTAACATAATAAGCATAAGCTGTAAGCATTAACTAAATAATTCCACTGAAAAAAAAAGCACTGAGACTGAAGTTTGTTGATTAGTTAAAAAGTTTCTTTTCAATAAACTTCAATGTACAAATAGCTGAGATCCAAAAGAATGTTGCACTTACTACCACGCTGAGCCTCAGTGTATTTTCTGACACAAATAACACTAAACAAATACTACATTATAAAAACACTGACTAGCAGCGATGTTTGGGATCCCATCAGCCCTGAAGGTTAAGAACATCAGACAGTGATCTGACAGTGGACAAAGGGCCATTACAGCAGTGCTGGAGAGCTGTCCAACAACTCAGCGAGGCAGGGATTTCCGTCTCCCCGGAGAGGAAGCAGAGGCCCAGAAGGCAGTGGATCTGCTCTATCTACAACCTACCCCTGACCCACTACCTAAAAGTCATCCTCACTTCTCCTCCTCTTACATCCAACATCCGCTCCATCGGCAAACCCTTTTGGGTCCACCCACACGATGCCATCTCTACCTCCTCTGACAGCTTCTCAGTGTGCCCACTGCTACCACGCTAGTCCCTGCAGCCACCACCTCTCAGCTACATTAAACCACGGTGGCAGCTTCTCACTTCATCTCCCAGCTCTGTCCTTGCCTCCTCTCCAGTCTACATTTTAAAGACAAAATTCAGATGACATCCTTCCTGTGCTGGAAACACACCAATGTCTTCACAGTCAGACCGATGTGCTTTAGTCAAAATGGCTGCTTGTCTACTGCTCCTCAAACATGGGAGAATCATTCTGTCTCAGGGCTGTTGTATCTGCCCTTTCCCCTCCCATCCCAGATGTTTGTACTGCTCACTCATTCCATGTGGGCCTCTGATAAAAGGTCACCTGCTAGAGAGGTCTTCTCTTAACTATTGGGCTAAAAAACACACCAAGATCGTGCTTTATGCCACCTCTGCTCATTTGTTCATCAACACTTACAGCATTATATCTGTTTACTGATAACTGAAAGAGTTTTAATTTGTAATCACAAATATATATTCTTGTAATATTAAAAAATATTTAATATTAAAACAATAAAACCAGAGGAAGTCACACCATAAAAGCTAATAATTAAGGAAAACGCAGACATAGTCGATGGAAACCTGTGAATTCTCAAAGACCCTTCTAATCACTTAAAAGAAGTCTAAGATTTAAAGGCACTTAATATTGGATTTATTTTCACTTAAAATATGTAGCCTCCCATTTATTTTTAGGATTGCTTCACAATATTCTTATACTTATCAACTATGGGTAGGCTTGCTGCATATTATAAAAATGGAATGAGGCAAAATAAGTAAGAAAATTTTTTTGAAAAGAGAAAGAAGGGTATGGTGAAAGGAAGGAGGAAAATCAGGTAGGAAGGAGAAACAGGAAAGGGGAAGGAAAAAAGGGCAAACTACCATTTGGAAAATATTGACAAACTCAGATTTTGTAACCTGGAAAATTCTTATCAAACACACAGGACTAAAATCTGCCACCACCCATCACTATAGATATAAGGAAGGACCCAAAATTAATCCACCATATGAGGACGTAGAGCCTGTATAA